>NW_012272684.1:0-4331 GCF_000151885.1 Dipodomys ordii
GGGCTCCACTGTGTGCCAGGCACTGTCTGGCACGTGTCTCCTCCTATCCTCCCATTTGGTGGGAATTGTGGGTATTTTACTTATGGGGAAACTGAGGCCCACTGGGTTTAAGAGCCACTTGTCCTAAATCACCTGGCTACCAAGGAGGCTGAGGTGGGATGTGAGCCCACAGTGCACATTCCTTCATCTAACTCAGTTCATGGCAGCCAAACTGGCAGAGCAGCGAAGAGAGGAGGCTGCAGGCGGGTACACAGTGCCCGGTCCCTCAGAGTCTCAGCCACCCAGCTGTGGGATGGAGCCTGGGAGAGGTCCATTCCAGAGGTGCAGACAAAAGGGGGTCGCCGCCTGCCCTCCTCCTCCTCCTCATCTGCTGGCGCCTGGCAGATGGCCGCGCGGGCTGTTCTGTGGAGAATGCACACGCCTCCCGAGAGCTGGGGACCTGAATGAAGCCCAGGGAGCCCACATACTCCATGGGGGAGCTGTTGGATTGGATGACCCACCTGCATTTGTGGGAGCCCCCACCTGCGTGGCGGAAGCCATGCTGGGGGGAGGGGATGGGCACGCACGCTCCCATCTTACAGCTGGGCAAACCGAGGCCCACGGAGGTGGATGAGCCCTGAGGCGCAGACCTACGCGGCTCCATAGACCTGTGGAGAGCGAGCCATGGGGTGGGGGTGGGGCAGTGAGGGGGAGGGGTGGGGTAAGAGGGAGGAGGAGAGGTCCAGGGCTGGGCCCCTCCCATGAGCTCAGAGCCTCCAGAGCAAAACCCAGAGCACAGCAGAGCATGTAAAAAGCCAGACCGGGGGGGGGGGCGCGGGGTGTTATTCTGACCTCGATCGACCTACATGGTGCTGTTGTCTGGCTGGCCTCTACCTTGGGCATCTTTTGGAAAGACCCCCAGAGAGACCTCCGCTCTCACAGCCCCACCCAGACCGTCCTCACACGGCATAGACGCATCTCCACAGAGAAAGACGGGGCTCACCCTCCCCAGTGGCATTTCCAGTGGGGAAACTGAGGCACGGGACAGCACTGGGTGGCTGCAGCTCAGTGTGCAATGCGCGGGGCTCCGCCTCACCTTTTCCTGTGGGTGAAAGAGGGCGAGCACATGCCTTCGTCTCTGCATGTGCGTGCAAGTGCCTGTGCGTGGGTGAATGTCACGCGTGAGTGCGCGTGCGTGTCACACGTGCAAGTTGGCGTGCAGCGGGCAGGTGGGAGTGCGTGTGCATGCGTCGCATGCGTGGGTGTGGCTGAGGGAAGGTAAGCGCATGGCTGAACTCTGCCAAGCCAGAGCTGCCCCGTGGGGGAGGGGGCTGGGGCTCAGCCGGGAGCTCTGCTGGCGACTGAACCCCCATGGGGCTGAGAAAGACCCTGGGGGGGTCTGCAGCACTGTCAGCATGCAGCAGGTGCCTTGGGCAGGGGGAGAGCTGTGATTTCTCCCAGTGCACACATGGGGAAACTGAGGCCAGGGCTGGTTAAGTCACCTGCCACCGGGTCACAGGGCTCCCACTGCACTGCTCAGCCTGTGAGCTGAGTACCAGTGGGTGACTGAGGGTCCCCCTGCCGGGCTGCTTGCTGCCTTAAGTGGGGAAACTGAGACCCAGACAGGGTGAGGGCTTGCCTGCGGCAAGGATACTTCAGAAGTGTGGCCAGGGACTTCCTGGGGGGCCACTCCCAGAAGGCTCCAGGTCTTTGCCACGGAAGGGACACTGGCAGTGGCCAGGCTCATCATTCACCCAGCAATGGCAGGACGGGGTGGAGGCTGTGAAGTGGGGTGCAGGTATGTCTCCAGCTCCAGGCTGAGCCTCACCCAGGTCTCCCCACCCTGAGCCGTGCCACAGGGGTCAGCAGGACTTCGTGTCCACGCATGCGTAGAACTGTTGGAAGTGCACTCCACCCACTGCGCGCTCAGCCCTGTGCTGTTCCTTCGCTACGGGGTTCAAGGTTTCCCTGCTCCAATGTAGGGGATCCCTGGGGTCACTGATCCTCAGCAGGGGACACAACCCCGGTGCTGGCCTCCCGAGGTGCAGCCATTGCCTGTCCGGGTGTAACACCCCACAGCATGTGACCAGGCCGGCTTCTAGGTAGCATTTAGTAAAGAGATGTGGTCGAAGGTGGGAGGTCGCAGACCCCCAGGAGTCTGGCTAATGTCCCTAGTGACATTTGTATTGGTGTGACTGGTAGACTACAGGACCCTGTGGACCACTGTCCCCTTTGCTGCACAAGAACAATGTCCTGGGCTGGGAAGGTGGCTCAGTGGTAGAGCGCTTGCCTTGCATGCCTGAGGCCCTGGGTTCGATTCCTCAGCACCACATAAGCAGAAAAAGCCGGAAGTGGCGCTGTGGCTCAAGTGGTAGAGCGCTCGCCTTGAACTGAATCGCTGAGGGACAGCGCCCAGGCCCAGAGTTCAGGCCCATGACTGACAAAAAAAAAAAAAAAAATGTCCTATGAGGTGGAGGAATGATCGCGTATCTGCATTTTGGGGCGGGGGGGGCGGTTGGTCGTGGGGCTTGAACTCTGGGCCTAGGCGCTGGCCCTGAGCTCCTCAGCTCAAGGTGAGTATTCTACCATGAGAACTACAGCACCACTTATGGTTTTCTGGTGGTTCATTGGAGATAAGAGTCTCACGGTCTTTCCTGCCCAGGCTGGCTTTGAACTGCGATCCTCAGATCTCAGCCTCCTGAGTAGCTAGGACGACAGGCATGAGCCACTGGTGCCCGGCATTTTTGCAGATGAAAACCTTGAGGCTCAGATTGCTGAAGACAGTGGTTCAAGGGAACCAGCAGTAGAAGCCAGGCCCTGCTGGTCTCACTCGCCTCTCCAATGGAGGACATCATCCAGGTGGCTCATTGATTTGCAAGATGCCTTCCAACATCTGCAGGAGCTTTGTGGGTCCCCTACTAGCAGGGACTCCTCTCCCCCCCCCTCCTCCTCCTCCTCCTCTTCTTCCTCCTCCTCCTCCTCTTTTTGTTGGTCATAGGGCTTGAACTCTGGGCCTGGGCGTTGTCCCTCAGCTCTTCAGCTTAAGGCGAGCACTCTACTACTTGAGCCACAGCACTATTTCCAGTTTTCTGGTGGTTTATTGGAGATGAGAGTCTCACAGACCTTCCTGCCTGGGCTGGCTTTGAACTGCAATCCTCAGATCTCAGCCTCCTCCTGGCTCCCCTCCCTTCTTCCCCAGAGCAGCCAGGGCAAAAGCGGGGAGCCATCGCAGGTTACTGAGTAGGAGTGGGGCTCGCACCAGCAGACCCTATGGGCTTGGCTTGCCATGGCACGAAGCAGAGAGGGTGGGGTTGGCCAGGTGGCCGTGGAACGGGCCTTGTTGCTCTACCTCTCGCCCTGGTCTCTGAGGGCCTGTGGGGACAGATGGTGGCGACCTGGGCCGAGGCTGTCACTCAGCCAGATAAGTTAGAAGCAGGCTTGGAGGGCAGCAGCAGGGGGGCCCCAGAAACAAAAGCACAGAGACCTCGGAACAATGGGGGCCACGTGCCATGGGCAGGGGCAACAGTCGAGTTTTTGTTCCCTGGCCCACTGGGGGCCGGCAGCGGCCCCAACAGTTGCCACTGAATGACCCAGGCGAATTTTCAAACTGTCTCCCCGGGCTGGGTTTTCTGGCCAGGCAGCCAATGGGAGGAGGCAGGCGGGCAGTCAGTCACCTGATGCCAGTCTCTAGGAAAGGGGCCTGGGCCTCACTGAGCAGCGGTGGCTGCGGTGGAGTGGGGGAGGGGGTATTGGGGGGGGTCATGGCAACGCTAATTGTGGTCCAGAGACACAAGGAGAGTGAGCCAAGAGTCGGGAGGAGGGGACAGAAGATGGAGGGGGTCGGAGAGGGAGGCCAGGGACTCCAGGTAGCCAGTGAGTGATGGGGACCCCATGCCACAGCCCCACCCCCAGAAGGCTCTGATTAACTGGGGTCCCTCTGCCTTCTCCTCTCCCCCTCAGCTTGGTCTCAGACCCCATCCCACTGGTGTTTGAAGACTGTGGGCCTCTAGGGGGGTGGCTCATAGTCACAGCGCTGGTGTCGGCTCTAGGCAGCCCGACCTCTCCTCCCACTTCTGTTAGGAACCTGTAGAGAGCCCAGTGGGCATGAGTTCGGATCCCCCCTAGAGCCCCCAGACTCATCTGGGGGAATGAGCTCTGCTCCAGCCAGGCTGCTGATCCCAGCTTCATCCCCTCCTGTGCCATGCCGCTTTGAGCAAGGGACTCAGTGATCCGAGCCTCACTTTCCCCAGCTGCGACATGGGCGTGCAAGTCTAGTAATCCCTTATCAGAAATGTTGGTTAGGGGCTGGGAAGGTGGCTCAGTGGTAGAGCGCTTGCCTTGCATGCATGAGG
>NW_012272685.1:0-1701 GCF_000151885.1 Dipodomys ordii
AAAAAAAAAAAAAAAGAATAAAAAAACAGAAGTAAAACTGCCAGATTTCCCTAGTGGGGTTTCCCTCCTCACTTACTCTCCAAAACTTAGAAATTAGTCCACTACTTTGCCAGGCCCATGTATACCCAAAGCCATCTCTTTTCTACCTGTCCCCTTTCTGTAGTCTTCCAAATCTGGAAAACTGTAAAGGAAGAAATAAGGGGGTTGGGGAATCTACATTAGAAAGAAATTTCCCCTTCCTTGACCCTGTCCTTCTCTACCAGACAAAATAAAGTTCTCCAGTTCTCTTAATATACTCCTTAACCGTAGATTATTTATTTATTTTGGCCTGGGAGGTCAGAAGGGATATGAACATATTCGGCACACACACACACACACACACACACACACACACACACACAGCCACCTCCACACACACACACACAGCCACCTCCAAATTGGCCCAAGTTCTGCGCGACTGCCCCGGCCTCCGCCGGCTCCTACGTCATCACCCCAACATCCCATCTTGATGTGCGCCCTGACCTCCCTCCTTGGCCCCCTTCCCCATTCAATCACCACCACCCCCCGTTGCTGCAAAGTGGAGGGGGAGGGGGCGCAGAGCGCCTGGAATGAGGTGTTGGAATCTCGGTAGGGGAATGGGGAGGGGGAGGCACGTGCACACGGGTGAAGAAGCTGTTGAAAATACAGCCCAAATCTATTATTATTATTAATAATTTATTTTCTTGCTCTCCTCCCAACTCCTGTGTTCCCCCCCACCCCCACCCCTACCTCTGGACAACCGACTTCCGACAAGAGCAACAATCAAGGAGAAGGGAGAAAAAGAGAAACTACCTCGCAGCCACCTTCACTCCAGCCCAGCCCTGCCGTCCGGGCTCGGCGGCGGGCTCGTGCGTTGCTTTATTTTCCTTTTTCTGAATGGTTGTGAGAGCCAGGGTCTGCCCGGATACACGGCCGGCCTGCCCGCTCATTGGTCGTTGCCGCCACCCGGAGATGAGAAGGCGCGGGAGACTCGCACGGGCGGCCGCTAAAGTCTGCCTGGCAACAGCAGCTGATTGGTCAGCACGGGAGGGAAAATCCAAAGTTGGTCTTCTTGGAGTCAAGAGGGGGAAGTCGGGCTAAGGCTTCGGTTAGAGCTGGGGTCCGTGTGGGACTGACGACGGTCCCCCGAGAGGTTCTTAAAGGGACCGCGGGAGGACGAGGGCCCCGGGGTGCTGGGCTCGGCTTCCCTGGGGAGCTTTCTCGCCTTTTTTGTTGTCGTTTCCGGTTTTGGTTTTTGTTTTTGCCTTCGGATGTCAGACCTGCTGAAAGAAACAATAGACAATCATGGGCCGGAATGATGGACGTTCATTATGAACTAAAACTCTTCGGAGGTAAAACAAGTGAACCATCCCGGGTCCCCCCCCCTCTGCCCCCCCCGCCCCCTCCACGCGCGGTCTGCAAATGCCTTCACTGGCCCAGGCCCGCTGGCAGCCCTCCAAGAGGGGAGGCCTCCGACCTCCGCAGTTGTACTGCATTAAGCTAAAGTGCCCCCCCCCACCCCCAGTGAATTGGTTTCCGGGTGTACTTTATTTCCTCCCAAAGAGTTGCTAACATATTGGCACCCCACATTTCTGCCTTGTTTCTGAATCTTGGAATTTTGGGGGTCTCCCATGGAGGGGGGGCACGTGCTGGAAGTGCCCTTGAACTTGTCACGGGGGGGGG
>NW_012272686.1:0-2078 GCF_000151885.1 Dipodomys ordii
TGTGTGTGTGTGTGTGTGTGTGTGATCTAAGCTCTGGGTGCAAAGGGGTCTGTGCATAGACAGATCTTGGGGTGTGTGTGTGTGTGATCTAAGCTCTGGGTGCAAAGGGGTCTGTGCATAGACAGATCTAGGGATGTATGTGTATGTGTGTGTGTGTGTGTGTGTGTGTGATCTAAGCTCTGGGTGCAAAGGGGTCTGTGCATAGACAGATCTTGGGATGTGTGTGTGTGTGTGTGTGTGTGTGATCTAAGCTCTGGGTGCAAAGGGGTCTGTGCATAAGCAGATCTCGGGATTTGGGGCTCGAGCCTGTCTCGTGAAGGAATCCCACCCAGAGTCGGGATCCTCCCCGCCCCCCGCATGCTTCCAGACATCCCCGCAGACCTGAAGACCCCACACGACCTGGGGCCACGGCGTGGGGGCGCAGAGCCGGCTGGGGACGGCCCCAGCGAGGTGTCCCCAGGGCGGCCGGCCTGGCGCCCAGGGAGAGCAATTAAGATCCGGGGACCCACTGACCCCCAGGAGAGGGACCCACAGGCCAGCGACCCTCACGCCAAGGCCCGGATTCGAGCCGCGCGCGAGGCGCGCTTCCCGCCCGCTCCTCCTCCTCCAGGGGCGGCGACCGACACTCACCATGCTCGTCCTTCGGGGGTGTCCAGCGTCCTCCCAACAGACTGCTTGGCACCCGCGGGTAACAAGGCGACAGGAGCTGTGTCAGAGCCCAGGGGCCCCGCGGGATGAAAACAAGCCTGGAGGAAGGCCCCCCCCAAGATGGCGAGCAGGCAGCGGGCGTGACAAAAGGCCGGAAGACTGCGAAAACCCGCCCCCACCCATCTCCGCGTAATCCTGATTGGTCCGTTCACAACGCCTGCCTCCGATTGGACAAGCAGCCTCAGGTCCTGCCCTCCTCGGGCTTTGAGTGACATTAGGTGGGACCAACCAATGGCTGGGAGAGGCCAGCAGGACGCGTTCTGAGCAGCGGGTGTTTCCCAGGGGCGGGACTTTAAGCCCCGTAGGGTAACATTGGCACTAACGGATCGGTGAATTAAAGCGGAGCCGCGTGTAGTTTGGGAGGTGCCCGGGACGAATTCATGTTCACTGACGCCAAAGAGCCGCAACTCAGTGTCTTATTATTATTATTAATTATTTTTGGCTGTAGCTAAATGATGGGTCGTCAGGATCTCGCAGGGCCAGCCGGAAGCCGGCGGCCGGATTCCAGCAAATTCCTCAGCACCTCCAGAAGCTGCACAGACGCACACTGTGGGCCCCGATGCCTCCCGGGTGCAGATGGGGGTAAAGGCTAAGCCCATGCAGGACGTCCTCGTCTTCAGGCAAGCCACACACACCACACGCACTCCTGCGACGCAAATTAAGCGCAGAAGGAGAGACAGGTGCGCCCGAGGCTTTCGCGTCTGCCATCGGTTTCTTGTTGAACATCGCCTAAAACAGGATCATCCTGAAATTGAGTCAGTGGGATGCTGATCATCCCAGCTGCAGGGCAGGCAACAGATCCGGAGGATCACGGTTTACAGGCTAGCTGGAGCTAAAAGGTCCGAGGAAACTGTGTTTCTGTTGTTTAGCCATGTCATTCTAGCTGCTTTAGAGGAGGCTGAGATCCCGGAGGGACCTGGGTTCGAAGGCAACGCCGGCAGAAGAGTCTGTACAGACTCCATCTCCAAAACAACAAGCAAAAAAGGCCGGGTGGAGGCGAGACTCCAGTGTTAAGCGTTGACAGACAATAAGCAACCTTCAGCCGAGGCGAAGCCCTACGCTCTGGTATTGAGTGCCTCTCCCACTTGGTGGTCAATCATCGTGGGGGGGGCGGGATTATATGTGAGCTGTCCAATCAGGCGCGGCCAGTAGATTAAAGGGGGAGCGCGTCGAAGGGGATTCTGGGTAAACGTCCGCGAACGCCATTTCCGGGCTTCGGTTGGGCTGCGCGTCGGGTCTCCGGGCGTCCTCGCGTCTGTCATTGTCTCCGTGGGTCTCTTTGTGACGCGTCCTGCCGCGTTCAGTGAGGTGCGGACACCTCGTCACCCCCGCAATGGTGAGTGTGGGGCGCCTGGGCGCCCCGGGGCGCG
>NW_012272687.1:0-1394 GCF_000151885.1 Dipodomys ordii
AGGAGGCTGCAATGCTTAGTAAGAAATGTACGCATTATCCTGCCCATGCAATTGTAACCCCTCTGTACAGTATTTTCACAAATAAAATAAAAAAAAAGAAAGAAAAAAAAAGAAAAAAGAAATCAAAACAGAACTTAGAAAATGGCAAAAAAAACTCCCATGCTCCTGGATTGGAAAGATTAACATCGTGAAAATGGCAATACTTCTCAAGGCTACCTAAAAATTCAATGTGATACCTATCAAAATACCAACGTGATTCTTCAAGGAAATACAAGAGGCAATCCAAAAATTTATATGGAACAATAAAAGACCCAAATAGCAAAAACTCTCCTCAACGTAATGAACACTGCTGGAGGAATATCAATACCAAATTTCAAACTCTACTATAAATCCATAGTAATCAAAACAGCTTGGTACTGGCACAAGAACAGACCTCAGGACCAATGGAATAGAATTGAAATCCCAGAAATGAACCCACAGACCTATAGCCATCTAATCTTCGATAAGGGAGCTAAAAAAATAGAATGGAAGAAAGACAGCCTCTTCAGAAAATGGTGCTGACAAAATTGGTTAACTACTTGTAGAAAACTAAAGCTACATCCTTATCTATCACCTGCACCAGAATCAACTCCAAATGGATCAAAGACCTCGGAGTCAAAGCAGACACTCTGAAAACATTATAGGATAGGATAGGAGAAACCCTAGGTCTCCTTGGCTCAAGCCAAAATTTTCTTAATAGAGCCCCAGAAACACAACAAATCAAATGTTGGACAAATGGGATTGCATGAAGTTGCAGAGCTTCTGCATGGCCAAGGACATAGCTAGCAAGATCAATAGAAAGCCCTCGGATTGGGAGAAGATCTTTACTAGCCATACAACAGACAAGGGTCTCATATCTAAAATATACTTGGAACTCAAAAAATTAAATCCCCCAACAACAAATCCTCAAAGAAACAACTGCCCAATAAATAAGTGGGCTAAAGACTTAAAGAGAAACTTCTCTGAAGAAGAAAGAAGGATGGCCAATAGACACATGAAGAAATGTCCAAACTCCCTAGCTATAAAAGAAATGCAAATCAAAACAACATTGAGATATCACCTCAACCAGTTAGAATGGCAAAAATCAAGAACTCTAATAACAACAGGATGTGGACAGGAAGGGAACCTTACTTCATTGTTGGTGGGAATGTAAACTTGTTCAACCAATTAAGAAAGTAGTATGGAGGTTCCTCAAAAGACACCACATAGAGCTCCCCTATGACCCAGCATTTCCACTTTTGGGCATTTACCCAAATGTTTACAAACAAGACCATACTAAAGTTACCAGCACAACTATGTTTATTGCAGCATTATTTACTATAGCTAAGATATGGAACCAACCCAGATGCCCCTCA
>NW_012272688.1:0-4968 GCF_000151885.1 Dipodomys ordii
TCCACCCCCCCCACCTCGTTCCTTCCACTCTCACGTTCCAAAATAGGTCGAAAGGGTGGAAGTTCCACCTCGTACAGCCCACGTCCCCAACCCCCGGGCTCTGATGCCAAAGAGCTTCTTCCACCTCCAGTTCCAGGCAGCACCGCAACTCCAAGGCTCCAAGCCTCCCGCCCGGGTTCCCGGAGGAAAGCGCGGCGACCCGAGTGCCGAGGATGGGCTGCAGCGGGGAGCGGCGGCGGCCAGCGTCGTGCCCGCCCTAGTTCCGCTGGCTCTGCACCGGCAGCGAGGACCGGGCGCGACAGGTCGCCCGGCGCGCGCTCCGGGCCCGCGGCCGGTGGGGGGGGGGGCTGCTGCCTGGGTGAGTGCCCGTCCTTCCCCGGCCGGCGGAATGTTCTCGTCGCTCTGGGTGACTTGTTTACCTTGCAAACTTCAAATCAAAGCTGGGGAGCCCATCCTGAGATGGGCTGGGGGCTGCGGGACGGGCTGGGGGGGGGGCGAGACATCCTAGCTCAGGGCTGGATGGAGGCTGAGCGTGCTGCGGCGCAGAGGTGCCGCGGATTTGTATTCGGGTAGCGTGCACGTGTGGCTTTCCCCTTAACAGACATCACTTGGGAAATGATTATTATTTTTTTTAACTAGCGGGAGGCGGAGTCCTAAGATAACTTGAAGCCATAAAAGTTTTCAAAGCTGATGATGAGAATATAAAATTTTAGGAAGGAAAGCTAAAACAGCCTAGCAGGATTTGCAGAGGACGTGCTCTGTGGGTTTTTTAAAAACAATTCTTTATAGGAATTGAGTTGTTTGTGAGTATATAAACACATCGTGCTTTTATATAGAAAGATGGTCAGACATCTGCGTGCAAAGCTTTGGGTCGATGGGCGTGCATGCATTTAAATGTACATTGGGAATTTTGTAGGAGAAAGGAGTTGGGAGATAATCTATGTCGTTTTGAGGTTAAAGTTATTGGCATTATGGCAGGTAGCGATTGGTATTTAACCCTTCAGTTCAGCAGCTAAAAACCACCTCTATTCCTGTGACTTGTGGGCAAATCGAATCGAATCCTCCATCCTCCAATGTCATGCATGGTTCATCTGTTTGGAGGTTTAGTGAAAGGAGAATTCTAGGTTTTCTGTTTGTGTTGCCTGCAATGTAAACAATAGTGGTGTTGTGCGGGTGCCTTGGGGTGCCTTGGAGATGCTCCCAGGGGAGGGTGGCTGGAGAGGGAGCCAGTCAGCCCTCTGATGCCTTTGTTGGCATGGAACTTTAAAGAAGACCTTTGGGAAGTATCTGGTCACTGAGGAAACTGCTCCGTCCTGGTTAGTTTTGAAAAGCAAGCACTCTAAGGAAGCTTTTCCTAACTCAAAACCAGTAATATTGCTAGAAAGATTCAATTACTGTAATGGTGTGCTTTGGATCTAGTTTGCCCTTTAGCGTGTATCTTAACATAGCTAATGTACCATGGTATTAATAACATTTTCCTTACCAGGAGGATGGACAATGCTTTGTCTGTATAGTTAAGTGACCTAACAGTGCCTTCAATTGAAGAGTGAACTCCCCAGAAATCTTAAATCTGTTTTCATGTGTTTTTGAAAGCCATATTTTATTTGGGACCATAAGAATAGGTTGTTATTATAAGTGTTATTATTGATAGATATGAAAATACTTAAAATGCATTTTATTTCTCATGAAAGAATGTATTATATATACATATATGTATATATACATATATACACACATATATATGCATATATATGTACTCCTTTAAAGAACCAAGCTCTGGACTTTGAAGTACATGCTAGACACGCTTGGCAAGGCACCAGATCTTAACATTGAGAGAAAAAAAATGCAACTAAATCCTTGTTTTTGCTTCATGTGGATGGTCCAGTTTACATTTTTTCATGGGAGTTGAGTGAAAGCCGTCCCCCAGAGAACCCCATGGTATAATGAATTTGTTGAAACTAGACTGTCAGTCCTTGTCCGTGAGAACTTTTTTAAACCTCATAGATAAATTGGACAATGCTCTGTAACAAGAGACATAAAAATATGGATATGACTGGAGGATGGACTAAAGACTGAAGAAGTTCATTATTGAGCCTGATTCTGGTTCAAAGAGTAGTGATGCTAACATGGCCAGTTGAATGTCCTTGGCCTAATAGAAGACATTGCCAAGGAACTTGCTAGAGGCCTAAATGTCATTCATTTTGGGTATCTCTTACATGGAGAAAAGTCATTTTGAGCTTGAACAAGATCACTTGGAGTGATGCCCACCTCAAAGCCACTTTTTCACCCCCCAGGTGAGTGTGAGGAGCAACTGGAGCAATGGGTGTAAAGCTATATACTGCCTCAGTCATGAAAGATGGGTCCAATGGGAGGTGGAAAGAAGTATGTTGATTGGCCAGAACTCTAGAGATGTTGCTGCCTAGTTGACTCTCAGTTGACCATTTGAGTAAATGCATCTTAAGTGGTGTTTCCCCCCCACACATGTGCCTTTATGCATTTTGTTTCTCTCTGTCCCTTCTCTCTTTGGGGGTGCCCATAAGCCATTGTCAGCCTTTATAATTAGGTTTAAGTCTCCTTGATGATTGAGCCTGTGACTTGGTTCTCCTGTGTGTAACTCTATGTCAGAAGGACACAGTCTTTCCCATTCACAGTGTTCCCAAGGCCTTCTTTATCATCTTGGCATGTCAGATGCTTTCATCTCTCCCTTGTCTTTCATGTGTCACCCAGAAAACTGGTCTCGTAGCTCTGAGCAGAAAGGAACTTAGGTTAGATGTTCACCAGAAGATTAGGAAGGAAAGTTACCCTGCAAGGGGAGGAATTTGTCTCTTTTGAGCCCAGGGAGATGACCCCAAGCAGCTCCATAGAACTGGCAACAGATTGATGCCATCACTGCCACAGGCTAGAGGTGGATCAGAAGAAAACAGAGCCACCACTATAGGAATGCTGCTAACATCAAGAACTCACCATCTGACTGTGTCCTAGTGATCAGAGTTGCTGCTACAAAGTGCTCTCCATCCCAGATAATTAGACACTGGACATTCTGGGAAATGTAGTTTATAGGTTTCTAATTTGTCAATCTATTGCATATGTTTTCTTAAGCTGACTTCAGAGCCTTGTGCTTGGTAGGTAGGTACTGTACCACTTGAGTCACAGCATCAACCCTTTTGGGCTTTAGTTACTTTTTAGGTAAGATCTCACATTTTTTGCCTGAGGTCTTAGACTCAGTCTTCCTACCTACAGCCTTTGATGTGTGTAGATGAAAACAAATCTACTGTTTTGCCATTTGTTTCACCTTCATTCCTTCCTTTTTCTAACTTCAAGTGCCAGAGGCAAAACCAAGGGGATTTTATTCCATAATGGACTACTCCTAGATGTATTCATGTAGTTCCTAAGTACAAATAAACCCATAATTTATTACTTAGTAATAGAGGAAATCCAATCATATCTGCTTTCCTGGTTTGCAAAAAAAAGGAGTCTGGTTAAGTGCCAGGGTCTAAAATCAGTGGTATAAGTTCAAGTGTACTCTAATTTTACAGTCTTTAAAAAGAGCACTTTGGAAGTTACAGAGCAAGGAAAGTTTCAGCAAAAATATAAGTGCACAGATAACTTAGCTAGTAAACAAACCAGCCAGCCACGGGCCTATCATTATAGTTAGCACTGAATTCTGAGCTTTCAGGGAAAGAACCATTTTAAAAATCATTGATTTTTCCTTTAAAAAATGTGGTAAAATATAAAGTAGGAAATTTTAACCACTTTTGAGGTATCTGTCAACCACTATTGTACCTTCTTGATAAAAGAATTTAACTCTTCAAAGAATCTTATATGATTGAATCTTATGTGATTTCATATTGTGATGCCATATTGTGACATAATTTATTCAGCATAATGTCTTCACAATTCATTTATGATGTTCCAGATACCACATTAACGCCTGCATAAGGTGACTAACACTCTATTGTATGAATATGCCATATTTTTGTATGTGCATTCCTCTGGGGTTGGACACACCATTGATTTCCATCTTTTGGCTGTAGTACGAATTCATGAAATTGGGCATACAAATAGCTCTTTAAGTCTCTGATTTCAATTCATGTGGTGTTTTTGTTCCCTTGTTTTTAGTGGGTTTGAACTCAGGGCCTCAAACTTATAGATTTCCTGTCTGAGCTTCTCAGGGCTTTCAATTATTTTGATATATACTCACTGCAATAAGTATTATATGGAGAGATTAAAAATAGAGGGAAAAGGAAACATTCTCTTCTATGAGATCTTTCTGATCATAATCTTTAATATTAATGCTTCAAGGTAGCTGGAGTCCAGCTCTTCCTTTGTAGAATTCATCAGAAAACAAAACAGAACAACAGCACAGCAGTTGATGCAGCTAATCTAAAGAAAGTACCCACTGAAAAGAGTACCCCATACTCTCAAATGTTATACACACACACACACACACACACACACAAAGATATTTTTCTGTCACAAATACCATGATTTACTAATCATAGATGCTTCTGGGGATAGGGAATGTTACTGAGAATTTTAGATCTGAATGCAGACTTTAGCAATACAAAGAATCAGCAGAGCAGCTGCGGGGGGTGGGGGGGGTGGGGGGACACAGAAGGGGGGGGGAATGGGGAGGGGAATGGAAGACTGAATGACAGAATAATCTATATGGCCAGGATCTTTAAAGTCTTCATAGGGAACTATGAAATTCCTCAGAAAAGCAGAACAGAACTCTTTACTGAAATTGGAATTGAAATGAAAGAAGATAGACGAAAGAAAGAAGATAGATGAGCCGGGCGCTGGTGGCTCATGCCTGTAATCCTAGCTACTCAGGAGGCTGAGATCTGAGGATCGCGGTTCAAAGCCAGCCCAGGCAGGAAAGACCATGAGACTCCTATCTCCAATAAACCACCAGAAAACCGGAAGTGGCGCTGTAGCTCAAGTGGTAGAGCGCTTGCCTTGAGCTGA
>NW_012272689.1:0-2653 GCF_000151885.1 Dipodomys ordii
AAGAGCTGAGGGACAGTGCCCAGGCCCAGAGTTCAGGCCCCATGACCGACAAAAAAAATATATATATATATGTATATATATATATATACATATATATATATGTATAGATATATATATATCAGTACAGCAAATAATAGGTATGGCTCCATTAAACAGAATAAACAAACAGAAGCAGAAACAATAATTATTAGGTAAACCTAACCAGAAAACATTAATTGTCAATTAGAAGTTTACTTAACTTCAGTTGATCAAGGAACAAAAGTTTGGAATGTACGTAATTGAGCATTAGCTCTCAATGGTTGGGTGTCATCATGAATTTGTAATCTTTCACAGATTGTTCCTAATTATAACTCTATCCATATAAGACCTTATGATAAGTCTATCCATATAGCACCTAATTTAAAATGGACGGGGCTTCCATTAATTAATCAAAAAACAAATTCTGGAAGTTTTCAGTCATTTCTTTTCTTTTCCACAAGATTATTACTTGAAACTGTTGGTATATTTCATTTGAAACCTACCAGAATTCTCCTTCTTACATTCAGGCATAAGCAAAGTGGAGTTCTTTAAATGTCAATCAAATGTGTGGTAAGTTCTGAAATGGAAAAATCTGTTATTATACAAGGCCTAGCCCCTGAAAGCCAGACTTGCTGAAGGTAATAGCTAAGAGAAGACAAATTAAGAATGCAGAAACATGACTGATATCAAGAAGACATGAATAGCTTCATATGGAATGTATTGCTTCACTCTTTATGTCAAGGCTATACTGTCAATCACCATGTAGGTGTTTTCTCAGCCAGGTCCCATTCCTGCCTGATCACCAATGTCTGTTCAGGGCATAGGAGCTGGGATTGGGTCTGTTTCCATGCACTGAGTTGGTGCCTGACCTGGCATCCTCCTATTGGACAGAGTCCCGGGCTGGCCAGGCACTTACAGCCCAAGATGTCCAGGTCTCTCTGACCATCTGTTTAGGAAGAAGCAAGGGATTCTCCCCCAACACAATGTGCTATTTTCTCATTCTCTTTTGGATCCACATCTTTCATATTTATCAACCTAATGTTATGGACACTTTGTGTCCATTATATTTTGAAGCACATACCTTAAACTTGACCTTGCTTTCTAGGGAAACTTACAAAATGACTGCTTTAACTGATTTTTTAATTGAATTAGGACATATATGACAACATCTGTTTCATAGTTACTATAATAAACAATGTTTCACATTTCAAGACTGAATTAGAAGAGTAATTGATTTTGACATAGCCCTTCTATTTAAATATGGTCTATAAAATTTTCATAAAGAATTCCAAATAGGATGAGTACCTGACAAAGGCAGCGATCTGCTGGCAGTGTGAGAGCTTTTGAGGGCTCTCTGAGGGACACTGCAGACACACAGTTATGAGACTGTAGGAAGGTATCAGCTTCTCATCCCTGTGTTTGTTTACTCGCCCAGCAGAGCTGTGGGTAAAAGTCCTGTATTTGTTTCTATGGTTATAAACGGGCCCACCCTTCTGGACATTTACATTGAATCAGTCAGCCAGCCAGCCAGTTCTACAAAAAAAAAAAAAGTCTGGTAGCAATTAAAATAGAAGTTATGGAAGAAGGAAAAAAAAAAACACAACTCTTTGCCATTGTACCATTTCTCTGTCAAAACTGAACAAATCCAACATATCTGAGACAAGACCAACCATATCTGAAAACAATAAGAATATGCTAGCAGATAAAGAATGTATTAGTAATTGATTGCAGCTATTAAAACCCAGAGAATCAAGTGTCCCTTCTTGCTCCCCAACCAGCTGTGTTTACCTCAAGATGCAAACAAGCCTGTGCAGGTCTGGCCCCCCTAGGGAATTGTGTGAGGACCTAGAGGCTCCTGGGAAAGAAATGATTCTGAGAAATGGCTAGTCCAAACACACCAGTTTGGTCAGTAATGGTGTTTCATCAGTCACAGATGGGGATAATGAGGACAGCATAGCACTTGTCACTCTGATTTGTCTTCCAGTGTTCTCTCCAGAAACTGGCAGCGAAGCAATCTGGGACACCTCAGGAGCAGGAAGGCTCTTGCCCAACATCCCAGCACATCGTTCATACTAGGGCATAGGAAGCAATGGCACTTAAGTGGTGGCAGTAACAGTGTCCAAGGTTCCAAAAGCCTCTTAGGCAGGAAGAAAGGATGGAGACACCTTAATAGGAGCTAGTCATGAGGCATGGAGCCTCTCCCATGGCCTCACTACCACTGTGTGTGGGAGGGGTGGGCAGGGGTTCATCTAATGGCTACTCATTTGTATTTTGTGTAAGAAAGAGATGAGGGGGTAGTTGTAGTTCTGAGATATCAAGAGTATGAACCTTACTCAGTCTTCCCCGGGAACTCGGAGTCTTGCCTGGGGTCCTAGAATCAGTGGGATTAAGGAGTACATAATAGTGTGATTCTGAATTGCCCTCACCAAATATTTGAAAGCATGTAAGATACTTTTCTCTTTGAGAAAATATCAGGAACTGTGTCTCTAATTCTGTTATGGACCATGTTCTCTCCTCTAGGCCCATTTCAATTCTTTCAGGGTTCTACCAAATTCTTTGTATCCCTGAGGCTCTATTGAAATCTGAGCGACTATAGAAATTAGGGAAGGGGCTGGGAAGGTGGCTCAGAGGTAGA
>NW_012272690.1:0-1323 GCF_000151885.1 Dipodomys ordii
GTAAGAACAGCACCAGCATGCACGTGGTATTCAGGTAAGGGGTAGGTTTATTCAGTAGACCT
The DNA here is from genome assembly GCF_000151885.1 of Dipodomys ordii. NCBI lineage: Eukaryota > Metazoa > Chordata > Mammalia > Rodentia > Heteromyidae > Dipodomys > Dipodomys ordii. The sequence goes on from NW_012272690.1 coordinate 63, forward strand.
GCTGGGACCAGGCAAGGTTGGCACTCCACACGGCTGGGAAAGGCCTAGGAAAGAGAGAGAGAGCTGGGAAAGAGAGAGAGGAAAGAGAGAGAAAAGAGCTTGAGAAGAGCTAGACAAGAGCAGAGAGAGGTAGCCAAGTAAGAACAGCAGCACTCACGTGGTATTAAGGTAAGGGGTAGGTTTATTCAGTAGACCTGCTGGGACCAGGCAAGGTTGGCACTCCACACGGCTGGGAAAGGCCTGGGAAAGAGAGAGAAAAGAGCTAGAAAAGAGCAGAGAGAGCTAGAAAAGAGCAGTGAGAGAGCATCTGGGCCTGCACTAGGCCTTATCTAGGGTATGGGCGGAGAAAGGTGTGGCCACATCAAATTCAGATGTGACCTCAGAGGATGCAGATGTGACCTCTTCCAGGTGTGCCAGTTGCCTAGGTAACGCAGGTACTGGGTGGAGACTTTGCAGTGAGGAGGGTGGAGTCTGCTCGCCATCCAGGAGTGCACCTTACATTCCAGCCTTTTAATAATCATGAAATAGGGCATGGATTCTCTCTGGCTACTTCCTGCTGACAAGGGGCATCCACAATAGGGGTAAAAGGCTGGAATTTGGTCCCCTCCCAGAGAAGGCAGTGAGCAGCAGCTGTCCCTTGGTGGTGTTGAATCCTTAGATGAAGTCAGGAAAAGTCTCATGAGCATTGAGGGGCAGAGTAGAGAAGTGGTGTGGACGTGGATGTGAAGGCCAGCAATGGTATTGATGAGTTATGTCCGCAGCAGACAGACTGGTTTGCAAAAGGCCGTCAGAACTGTGGGTATTCCTCAGAGCAAAAAAGGAAGAACAAACAAAAAAAAGAAAAAAGAGGGAAAAAAAAACAGAGAGAAATCCCAGCTATCCTGACTTTAAGCTCTTTATCGGAGTCACGGCACCATTTATGTTAGGTTTTTAAAAAGAGGTAGCCAAGTAAGAACGGCCCCACCCACGAGGTATTAAGGTAAGGGGTAGGTTTATTCAGTAGACCTGCTGGGACCAGGCCAGGTTGGCACTCCATGCTTCTGGCAAAAGAGGGAGTCTGGCCCTGGGTTAGGCCTTATATAGGGTAGGGGGCGGGGAAGGGTGTGTGCAGGTAAAGGGAAGTGGGATCAGGTACCTACCCCTTACCTGAATACCACGTGCGTGGTGCTGTTCTTACTTGGCTACCTCTTCTTAAAAACCTAATGGAAGGAAGGAAGGAATGAAGGAAGGAAGGAAGAAAGGAAGGAAGGAAGGAAGGAAG
>NW_012272691.1:0-1155 GCF_000151885.1 Dipodomys ordii
CACTTGAGCCACAGCACCACTTCCAGCTTTTTTCTTTTTGCTTATGTGGTGCTGAGGAATCGAACCCAGGGCCTCAGGCATGCAAGGCAAGCGCTGCTCTACCACTGAGCCATCTTCCCAGCCCTCCATTAACATTCTTGTGCCAGTCTTCTAGGGCAGATGATTGAGAGCTCTTCTATGCATATTCTTATAAGTAGGATTGTGTGGCTTAACATTGTTTACTATGCTTTATACATGTTATTTGTGTTTTGTATTTAATGTTAATAGGTAAAATTTGTCTATAGTTTGTAGTTTGTACTATTTTTGGAGTCTGAAGCACTTTCATCTTCAACGTTCTATTAGATAAAGGTATAAATTATGCTGCACAGAGCTATATTCTTTGTTTTGTGTATGCTCAATCTGTCAGTGTTTGACAAATATAGGATAAAATATCTCAAATAAGAATAAATTCTGTCAGTTTGTCCTTATAATTCATTTTGTTTTGTATTGTTTGTTAGATTGTAAAGTGTGTAAAATACTTGTTTTCATTTTAATGGGATCCATTTATTATTTCTCTCTTTATGTACATAGACATTTTGTCCTTAATTCATGTGGTATCCAAAATTTATATTACTAACCAGCTTCATCTTAATTTCTATAGTCTTGGCTTCTCATTTCTATTCTTTTCTCTTATTTTTTGTGTTGTGAGTTTCACATTATTTTACATAAAAAGGCTTATTTGACAGTCCATGTTTGTTGACAAATGTAAATTTTTTTTTACTGTGAAAATACCATACAGAGGAGTTACAATTACATGGGCAAGATAATGAGTACATTTCTTATCAAGCATTGTTGCCTCTTCCTTTGTTTCCCCTTCCTATCCCTTCCCATCTCTCCCCATTTCCCCCCTCCCCCATCCCGCCAAAGTTGTTAAGTTTTTCGACCTAACGCATTGTACATCTCATTGTTGCAATGGGTCCACCTGTATCCCTATTTAAGCAATTTGTTTTATCCATTCCCCCCACCCCACAAATTATACCAACATCAAATACATTGAAAGCAGGGGGAGGGACATAAAATGCAACAGAGAAATCATCTTATAAATATGTTGGAAACAATTGCATGAAAGCAAAAACATTTAAATACTTATCTTGGGGTTCATTTCACCTAACATCA
>NW_012272692.1:0-2908 GCF_000151885.1 Dipodomys ordii
TGGCCAAACTCTGTACTGTAATGGCACACTTGGTGTGATTCTCTAGCCAAGGGCTGTCACTGGAACACTAAAACTGCTTTCTATGTGAGAGCTGGTTTAGCCTCTAGCTTCCCCTCTGCCATCTTCCTCTGAATCCTCAGCATATTTTAAAGGAGGAGTCAGGAGAACATGGCAGATTAGAAGCACCAACACTTTTTTGGGGGGGTGGGGGGAATCAGTCGTGGGTTTCAAACTCTGGGCTTTGGCACAGTCCCTGCACTCTTCAGCTCAAGGCGAGGGCTCTACCACTTGAACCACAGCACCAAATGTGGTTTTCTAGTGGTTTATTGGATATAAAAGTCTCACAAACTTTCTTTCCCTGGCTGGCATTGAACTGCAAGCCTCAGAGCTCAGCCTCCTGAGTAGCTAGGATTACAGGTGTGAGCAATGGTTCCCAACTGCACCAACAATTTTGTCACAATGAATGTAAAGAATCAATATACACTGGAAAGAAAGTAGAGCTGTGGTTCAAGTGTTAGAATGTATTGAGCAGAAAAATTCAGGGACAGACCCCAAGCCCCCAGTTCAAGCCCCAGAACCAGCTCAAAAATAAAATTAAAAAAAAAACACACAAGAAAACAGGAAAGTCATTACTGTACGGAAAAAAAAAAACCAGAGGAAGAGCATTAGGAATCTCAGCAAGAGCAGGGATAAGATCCACACGGTTACCTCAATAGATGCAGAAAAAGCATTTGATAAGATCCAACACCCATTTATGATGAAGGCTCTGGAAAATCTAGGAATCCAGGGAACATTCCTCATTACAATAAAGGCTATATATGACAAACCTACAGCCAGCATTATAATTAATGGTGAAAAACTAAAGCCATTTTCTCTTAATTCAGGAATGAGACAAAAATGTCCACTCTCCACTGCTCTTCAACTGAATATTAGAATGCCTAGCTACAGCAATAAGACAAGATGCAAACATACAAGGGATCCAAATAGGGAAAGATGAAGTAAAACTCTCCCTCTTTGGAGATGAAATTATTTTCTATTTAAAGAATCCCACGAGGGGGGGGAGAGATTTTTTTAGATGGGGCAAGGGGGTAGGTGAAGGGATGGGAAGGGGAAACAAAGGAGGAGGCTACAATTGTAGATAAGAAATGTACTCATTATCATGCCCATCTGTACAGTATTTTCACAATAAAAAAGAAGAATCTAACGACTCCAATCCCAATTTATTTGAGCTGACTTTAAACATTGGATAGTAGCAGGGTATAAAATTAACCCTCAAAAATCAATGGTTTTTCTATATGCCAACAGTCAGAAAAGCATGGCTGAAATCAGGAAAGCAACATATCTGTAATAGCCCCACAAAAAATAAAATAACTAGGAATTCACCAAAGAAGTGAAGGATCTCTATGATGAAAACTTTAAAAATCTGAAAAAGGAAATCAAAACAGAACTTAGAAAGTAGAAACACCTCCCGTGTTCCTGGATTGGAAGGATCAACAACTGAAAATGGCAATACTGGGGCTGGGAAGGTGGCTCAGTCGTAGAGCGCTTGCCTTGCATCCATGAGGCCCTGGGTTCCATTCCTCAGCATCACATAAGCAAAAAGAAAAAAGCCGGAAGTGGCGCTGTGGCTCAAGCAGTAGAGCACTAGCCTTGAGCTGAAGAGCTGAGGGACAGCGCCTAGGCCCAGAGTCCGGTTTCCAAAACCGGACCTTTCTCCCCCCAAAAAAGAAAATATCAATACTTCCCAACGCTATCTACAAATTCAATGTGATACCTATAAATATTCCAACCTCATTCTTCAAGGAAATAGAAGAGGCAATCCAAACATTCATATGGAACAATAAAAGACCCCAAATAGCAAACACAATCCTTAACAGAAAGAACTGTGCTGGAGGAATATTAATACCAAATTTCAAACTCTATTACAAAGCCATAGTAATCAAAACAGTTTGGTATGTTCACAAGAACAGACCTCAAAACAATACAATAGAATTGAAAACCAAGAAATGAACCTATAGATATATAGCGATCTAATCTTCAATAAGGGAGCTAAAAAAAATAGAAGGGAAGAAAGACAGCCTCTTCAGTAAATGGTGATGGCAAAATTGGTAAACTACTCGAAGAAAACTAAAGGTAAAGCCTTGTATGTCAAACTGCACCAAAATCAACTCCAGATGGATCAAAGACCTCGGAGTTAAAGCAGACATTCTGAAAATATTACAGGATGGAATAGGAGAAACCCTAGGTCTCCTTGGCACAGACCGAAATTTTCTTAACACAACAAATCAAAGAAACACAACAAATCAAAGAAAGGTTGGACAAATGGGATTGCATGAAATTGTAGAGCTTCTGCATGGCAAAGGATGGCAAAGCTACCAAGATCAATAGAAAGCCCACAGATTGGGAGAGGATCTTCTCTAACCACACAATGGACAAAGGTCTCGTATAAAAAGTATAACTGGAACTCAAAAAATTAAATACCCCAACAACAAATCCTCAAAGAAACAACTGCTCAATAAATAAGTGTGCTAAAGACTGAAAGAGAAACTTCTCTGCAGAGGAAAGAAGGATGGCCAATAGACACATGAAGAAATGCTCAACCTCCCTAGCCATAAAAGAAATGCAAATCAAAACAACATTAAGATAGCACCTCACCCCAGTTAGAATGGCTACAATCAAGAACTCTAATAACAACAGATGCTGGAGGGGATGTGAACAGAAGGGAACCTTACTGCATTGTTGGTGGGAGTGTAATCTTTTTCAACCACCTAGGAAAGTAGTATGGAGGTTCCTCAAAAGATTCCACATAGAGCTCCCTTATGACCCAGCAATCACACTTTGGGGCATTTACCCATATGACCACAAACAATACCATACTAAAGTTACCAGTACAACAATGTTTAATGCA
>NW_012272693.1:0-986 GCF_000151885.1 Dipodomys ordii
GTTAAGGGCTAGGAAGGTGGTTCAGTGGTAGAGCGCTTGCCTTGCATGCATGAGGCCCTGGGTTCGATTCCTCAGCACCACATAAGCAAAAAAAAGAAAAAAGCCAGAAGTGGCACTGTGGCTCCAGTGGTAGAGCGCTAGCCTTGAGCTGAAGAGCTGAGGGACAGCGCTCAGGCCCAGAATTCAGGCCCCAGGACCGGACTCCCCCCACCCCACCCCACCCCAAAAAAAGAGGCTGAGAGTTGAGGATTGTGCGGTTCAAAGCCAGCCGGGACAGACAAGTCCAAGAGACTCTGGTCTCCAGTAAACCACCAAAAAGCTGGAAGTGGAGCTATGGATCAAGTGGTAGAGAATCAGCCTTGAGTAGATGCAAGGGTTTGAGGCCGTGGGTTCAAGGCCCAGAACCACCACAAAGAGCTGATCACAGTGCCGTGGAAGCCTTCCATTTGGGCTGACTGGCGTCTACTCCCTAGCATCTGGGATTTAGCTCCCCAGTTGAAGCCCCGGGTGCTCTTTGCTATCCTGAAGAGGACTGATCTCTGAGGAGACGGCTGAGACAGGGCCTGAGGTCAGCCTGAGGGACGGCTACCCAGAATACTGCAAGGTCTGGACTGAAGACACGTCATCCCCAAATGACACTGGACATCAACTTCTCTTTTCCCCAAAGGCGGAACCTGCAGTCTTCTCGATGATTGACACATGGCTCGGCTGTGTGTACTGCCACTCCTCCAGGCTGAGCACAGTGACTTCCCTATTCTAAAGGCCTTGGCCAGACAGAGGAAAATGCTCTGGAGAGAATGATCTTTAAGACTGACCAGACGGGAGGGCATAGGGACTGGGAAGCCATTTGCACCTCTTCCCCTCCCCTCCATTTCCCCCTCCTCTTCCCTCCCCCCTCTCTTACCCTTCCCTCCCCCCTCCCCTCTCATTTCCCCCCTTCCCTCTCCTCCTCTTTCCCCTTCTCTCCCCTCTCCCTCCTTTCCTCC
>NW_012272694.1:0-1300 GCF_000151885.1 Dipodomys ordii
AAGAAAAAAGCCGGAAGTGGCACTGTGGCTCAAGTGGTAGAGCGCTAGCCTTGAGCTGAAGAGCTGAGGGACAGAGCCTAGGCCCAGAGTTCAAGCCCCATGACCGGACCCAAAAAAAAAAAAAAGAAAGTAGTGCAAGCTGGGCAATGGTGGCTCACTCCTGGATTCCTAGCTACTCAAAAGGCTGAGATCTGAGGATCACAGTTCAAAGTCAGCCTGGGCAGGAAAGTCGTGAGATTCTTATCTCCAATAAATCACTAGAAAACTGGAAGTGGCACTGTGGCTCAAGCAGTAGAGCGCTCACCTTGAGCTGAAGAGCTGAGGGTCAGCACTCAGGCCCAGAGTTCAAGCTCTACGACCAACAACAAAAAAAATAGTTCAAGTGGTAGAGCACTTGCCTAGCAAACACAAGGCCCTGAGTTCAAATCCTGGTATTAGCAAAAAGAAAAAAAAAGTAATAAATATTGTCTAGCCTGTTAACCTGTAGTTCTTTTCATTCCTTCAACTTTCAATCCAGGCAGGATCTTGTCACAAACATGTACAATTAAGTCATGCCAACTACACTGAGGCTGTCCTTGGGCTGGGAATGTGGCTTCGTGGTAAAGTGCTTGCCTAGCATACACGAAGCCCCAGGTTCAATTCCTCAGTAACACATACACAGAAAAGGCAGGAAATGGCACTATGACTCAACTGGTGCTAGCCTTAAGCAAAGAAGCTCAGGGACAGTGCCCAGGACTGGCGTGCGCACGCATGCATGCATGCACGCACGCACACACACACACAATCTGAGGCTGTCCAAGAACCCTAATCTGGGACAGACCTAAACCCACTCTCATGTGCTTCTATGATCAATCTGCAAGCTAGGATCATTTCATGCTCACACCTTGAAATGGCTACTATTCTACTCCCCATTTTGCAGGAGGGTAAACTGAGAACCAGAAAGATCCTTGGGGCAACCAAAGGCCACAACAATGAATAACAAACCAGGAGCTCTGAACCCAGGCCATCTGGCTCCTGTGCCTGAACTCCAACATGCCCTACCAAATTGGGTATACACACACCCCAAACTGCACACAATTTCCAGGGACCACACATCTCTGTGGCGTCTCAGTGATGATGAGTTATCTAGTCAAAGGTAGGATGCTTTTTGTGTGTGTGCCAGTAATAGGGTTTGAACTTAAGGCCTGAGTACAGTCCTTTCGCCTTTTTTTCCACTCAAGGCTGACACCCTACCACTTGAACCACACTCTACTACCAGCTTTTAGTTGGTTAACTGGAGATAAGAGTCTCACAGCCTTTC
>NW_012272695.1:0-4171 GCF_000151885.1 Dipodomys ordii
TACTTCACTTAATATAATTTTTTCCAAGTCTTTCCATTTCCTAACAAGTGGGGCAATGTCATTCTTTCTGATGGAGGCATAGAATTCCATTGTGTGTGTGTGTGTGTGTGTGTGTGTGTGTGTGTGTGTGTGTGTATACACATATATATTACATTATAACATTTTCTTGATCTATTCATCTACGGAGGGCATTTTTGTTTGAATTCTATTTGCACAGTTCTAACCACATTGCTGGTTTTGAATATAAGGAAATTCTTTCTTTCTTTCTCTTTTTAGAATCAACTTTCAACAAGTATTTATTCTCACATACCATCATTACTTCAGGTTTTCTTTTATTTTTTATTTATTGTTGTTCTAGTGGCAATAAAAACCGGGGTTATCTTTACATATGTCAGGAAATAAATACATTCCTTTGCATAGTGTCACCTGTTCCCTCATTCTCTCTTTCTCATCTCCACCCACGGGTTGCATAGTTGACCAGTGTTCAGTGTGTTCACCAATGTCTAACCAGTGTGTTTCACTGCTGCACTTTTTTTCACCCTTTTTCCTCTGATTCTATGCCTCCCACCACCCTCCCACCGATGTGCACATCAATACACTGTATATACGGTAGAGGATACAGAGTCATCAGAAGAAAAAACAAAGTAAGGAAAAAAAATGTCCTTTGTTTCTACCTATCTTATGGTAGTTTCTTAACATACTGTTCGTTAAAGAAGGGGGCCTTAGACACATTGAGGCTGAGATGACGAAATTGTTATAAATTTGAGCTCCATCTCTCACTTAAAATAGGTGGATCTTTTGGAAGGAATATAGCAACAACAACCACAACAATTAAAATGCACAGTGGAGCTCAAAACTAAAGAGGAGAAACTCCAGGTGCAGAAATGAAGAGGAAGTTTATATGCATGAGACTAGCAGAAGGTGATTTCCTGTGCTCAGATCCAGACATAGGCATCGACATCTTGGCACTGGGCTTATGCCTTACCCAGGCACGGTGCGCCATGTCCTAGAGCCCTTATTAACCAAGCAGAGACCTGATCAAGCAAAAGTTCCCACTCACCAAACATGGAACGAGGCTTGACATTCTCCTAAGGTTGTGGGTGGAAAATGTCCCCTGTGCAGAATTAGAAACCCCAAACCTGGACTACTATCCGGGGGAGGTCCAATACCAAGCTCTCCTTGTTGTACTGGAGTTCCAGTCTGGGAAGTTACATAAAAACTTCTCTGCAGCTGAGGAAATCTCTCAAGTAGCCCATGAAATCCTTGGAAAAACCTCCATGAGGAGTTTTTAGAGCAAGACATCAGGAAATTCTTCTCCCTTTAAAGAAAATCTTGTGGTCCAATTATTGCAATTATGCAAATATATAAACCGCCAAAAGGGAATGAAACCCAACATAGAATTTAAGTTTAACATATAATTGTAAGTTCTAGATAGACATCGATCTGAAATATATTTTAAATGAGACTAAGATGTTGATTAATTAAAAGAAGCAGAAACTACAAGGAAAGTAGAAACTATGAAATAGAATGGAAAAAGGTAGACTTGTTTTTCAATCTAAGGATTATTATGTAGTAATTATAATATTGGTAGAGCCAATCTATGCATGAATTCAAAAGTATGCTATTCAGAATGGAAGAGCAAATGATTGAATTTGAAATGAAATCAGATAAATCATTCAGAGTGTCTGCCTGAGAGATTAATGCATAAATGGAAAATACTGGGTGAGATTTAAGAGATAGGAAATCTAAAGAAAAGCTTTGCTGTGCATGTTGTAGGACTTGTAGAAAAGAAGTGAGACACCACCAGATAATCTCTATCCAGAAGACAAAGTTTTCAGAATTTAAAAATCCATACATACGAGGGCTGGGAATGTGGCTTAGTGGTATAGTGCTTGCCTAGCATGCAAAAAGTCTTGGGTTCCATTCCTCAGTACCACATAACAGAAAAAGCCAGAAGTGGCACTGTGGCTCAAGTAGTAGAGTGCTTGCCTTGAGCATAGAGAGGCTCAAGGATAGTGCCCAGACCCTGATTTCAAGCTCCAGGACTGGCACAAAAACAAAACCAAAATATATCCATACAAACTTTTCCTATCACATGGCTTCTTTTTTCTAAATATTTTTTTATTGTGAAAATACTGTACAGAGTGGTTACAATTACATGGGCAAGATGATGAGTACATTTCTTATCAAGCATTGTTGCCTCCTCCTTTGTTTCCCCTTCCCATCCCTTCCCATCCTCCCGCTGCCCCCCCCAATCCTCCCCGCTCCCCCTCCCCAACCACCAAAGTTGTAAAGTTCATTTTCGACATATCAGCTTGTACATCTCATTGTTGCAATGGGTCCACCTGTATCCCTATTTAAACGATTTGTTTTTCCCCTTCCCCTCCACAAATTATACCGACATCAAATACAGTGAAAGCAGGGGCTATACTGTGGGGGAGGGACATCCAAAGCAACAAAGAAATAGTCTTATAAATGTGTTAGAAACAATCACATGAAAGAAAAAAAACATTTGAATACATATCTTAGGGTTCATTTCCCTAACATCACCTTATCTGACCTTTTCTGCTTGACTCAGACATATACTAGATAATGCAAATAAGGGAAACCATTGGACCTATGTTTCTTTGGGCCTGGCTTACTTCACTTAATATAATTTTTCCAAGTCTTTGCATTTCCTAACAAATGGAGCAATGTCATTCTTTTTGATGGAGGCATAGAATTCCATTGTGTAGATATACCACATTTTCTTGATCCATTCATCTACTGAGGGGCATCTGGGTTCCTTCCATATCTTAGCCATAGTAAATAGTGCTGCAATAAACTTAGTCGTGCTTGTACCTTTAGTGTGGTCTTGTTTGTGATCATATGGGTATACACCCAAAAGTGGGATTACTGGGTCATAGGGGAGCTCTATGTGGAGTCTTTTGAGGAACCTCCATACTACTTTCCAAAGTGGTTGAACAAGTTTCCACTCCCACCAACAATGAAGTAAGGTTTCCTTCTGTCCACATCCCCTCTACCATCTGTTGTTATTAGAGTTCTTGATTATAGCCATTCTAACTGGAGTGAGGTGGTATCTCAATGCTGTTTTGATTTTCATTTCTTTTATGGCTAGGGAAGTTGAGCATTTCTTCATGTGTCTATTGGCCATCCTTCTTTCTTATTCAGAGAAGTTTCTCTTTAAGTCTTTCGCCCACTTATTTATTGGGCAGTTGTTTCTTTGAGGATTTGTTATTGGGGGATTTAATTTTTTGAGTTCCAAGTATATTTTAGATATGAGACCCTTGTCTATTGTATGGCTAGTGAAGATCTTCTCCCAATCCGTAGGCTTTCTATTGATCTTGCTAGCTATGTCCTTTGCCATGTCACATGGCTTCTTAACTAAAAACAATCTGCATCTGAAGATACTATAGTAAAGTCACATTATAATAGATAAAATTATCTTAACATTACTTAGAGAGAAAAGTTTACTTAACTATAAACGACAGGCAGGTAGACTCATTCTAGACTTGCTACCAGCATAATGATATCCAGGATGTTATGAAAAGAAAAGAAAGAAAATCAACCTAAATCTAGGAACATCATGATAAATCCCAAAAGGCAATAAATGTATACTAAATAAAAAACACAAGTTTAGCTGATAAACTAAATAATAAACCAAATCAGAAATTATAGTGAATGAAAAATGAGTATAGTCACCTACCCAGAGACTTTCAAAACATATAGCATTTCAAGATTCAAATAGATGGTATTAAGAGAGAGAAATCATTGAATGAGATATGTGGTATTATAATTGTTTTGTTAGACTGTATAATACACACAGTTGCAATAGTATTTTTTTGATGGTAAGTAAAGGAACCAAAGTATGAAGAGGAAGTCATCTCAGATCTGATTAGGAAATAAATGGGATGATATTAAGTAGATGACTGGAATGCTTTAGTTGTGTATAATAGTTTAAGCCAATGATGGAACCTGTTAGTATTTGTCCATTTAGGTGGGGATGTATGGAGGGAATGAGAACTTGTGGTCTGCTTGCTGGAGTTTGGAGCCATGTGACCTAGCTGCAATCATTATATCCCTTCTACTTGTGAAATGTGGGACCTTAGGCACTCTTTCACTTCTTTTTGCCTTAGTCTTTTCTTTTTTTTTTTTTTTTTTGGGTCCGGTC
>NW_012272696.1:0-1893 GCF_000151885.1 Dipodomys ordii
TTACCAAGCATTGCAGCCTCCTCCTTTGTTTACCCTTCACATCCCTTCCCAGCCTTCCCCCCCCCCCCCAATCCCAATCCTTCTCCTTCCCCCCCCCCCTTCCCAAGGATGGATTTCTGACCTCCAAGAAGAAAGGTTAATGGCTGTCAAGTAGGCAACCAACTGTGTCTGACACAAACACCTGATTATGGGGACCAGGGGAGCCTAGAAAGCAAAAACACCAGATCCAAAGCATAATTATCTTGGCTGATTGATTATGTGTGTGTAGAGATACAGAAATAGGACTTTTTTCTTTTTCTTTCAAATATTATAGACTTATAAACCTTTTATAAAAAACCATGCATTGCTTTTGCAAATAAGGAAAATACTTCTTTAGAGTGGAAAAGTATCTCTAATTTCTGTAACTTGCCAAGGAACACGAAGGGCAAACATCTCAACCTCCAAAAAATAGAATTTCCCTGGAACTCTTGAGCAGAGTATGAGAATTCATCCAAACAGTAAGGGAACTGTACATCCACTGCAAGGAACACACATTTGGAAGGTAGAGTTCTGCTGCTTCTCAGAATCCTTTACCAAGATGTTTGGAGTCTGTGGATAACTATAATCTTAAAGTGTTTAGATTGTGGCCGCATGTTCAGTAGCAATAACTGGAGAATAATCTGACTTTAATTTTTAGTAAAAACAATCAATTACCATCTGTCTGCACAGCAGAAACCCAGATGGGTTTATTACTGAAATGGCATCCTATGAAGATGCCTGGTGCAAACTAGTCAGAACTGTTTGCTGGCAGTTTATCCTTGAATTCTTAAACTCAGCCTTAAGATGGGATTGTGTTTTATTGGTTTCCTTGTGATTTGGAAGTGGGAAATGGTAGAGAAGTAGAGAAAGGAAAAGGCATCAATATGGATTTTTTTGCCTTAAGTGCCAAATAATGCAGGGTACTCTGAACTGAGACTATCTTTATTTAGGAAGTGAAAAAGACAGAGCACAAACAAAACAGTTAACGTGGATTAAAATATATGATAGATTCTCATTTGGAATTTAATAATCCATCTTCACTACTAATAGTAATAATAGCAATTTCAATTTATTGGGTTTAGAATAACTTCCCAAACTTGTGCTAAGAGCTTTACATAAATTGTCCCATTTTTATCCTTATAGCAGATACATAAAGAAGGAATTACTACCTTAGTTTTACCACTGACAAAGTAGTTCCATAAAGGATTTATAAATTTCCCAAGTACACAGGCCAAAAATGTGATTTAACCAAGGTTTACAAGCTCTTCTGATTCCAATTCCACGCACTTAACCACAATGGCTCCCGCACCTTCCATCTCTAAAAGCTACACATCCAGTCAAAGGAGGCAGAATGATATTCAATGAGGCCAAAGCTGATATTTGAAATAGGAAAAGATAGAATTTAGAAAGAAGCACAAATGACCCTGAAGAGGCAAAGCAATCTTGAACAAAAAAATCATAATCCATGATCTCATTATAGGGTTACAATAATCAAAACAATATAATGCTAGTATAAATACTAACACACAGACCAAGGAAAGGAAACAGAAATCCAAGATATAAATCCATGTACTTATAGCCAACCAATTCTGACAAAAATGTTTTTTAAAATTGGAGAAAGCATTGTTTCTTCAATAAATGTTATTTAGAAGACTGGATATTCATATACAGAAGATTAAAACCTGACACTTATCTCTCATTCTACTAAAAAAAAAATCAAGTCAAAAATAGATCCAAGTCCTAAATGTAAGACTTAAACAACAAAACTACTAGAAGAAAACATAAGGGAATAATCTTTTTTTTTTTTTTGGGTCGGTCGTGGGGCTTGAACTCTGGGCTTGGGCACTGTCCCTCAGCTCTTCAGCTCAAGGCAAG
>NW_012272697.1:0-4371 GCF_000151885.1 Dipodomys ordii
ATACTGTACAGAGGGGTTACAATTACATGAGCAAGATAATGAGTACATTTCTTATCAAGCATTGTAGCCTCCTCCTTTGTTTCCTCTTCCCATCCCTTCCCATCAGCCCCCCTCCTAATTCTCCCCCCCCACCCAAGCTGTAAAGTTCGTTTTCAACATAACGACTTGTACATCTCATTGTTGCAATGGATCCACCTGTATCCCTATTTAAACGATTTGTTTTTTCCCTTCCCCTCCACACATTATACTGACATCACAGTGAAAGCAGGGGTTATACTGTGGGGGAGGGACATACAAAGCAACAAAGAGATAATCTTATAAATGTGTTAGAAACAATTGCATGAAAGAAAAAAAAAACATTTGAATACATATCTTAGGGTTCTTAACTTCTGCCTTCTACATAAAGATGCCCCTCAGCGTAACAGGATGCAAATGTTCGTGATACTGAGTCAAGAGAGTTGTGTTACTGTAGCAGGCACAAGGAGAGACGACCAAATCTGCTACTACGAGTACACTTCTCTAGTGGCTTACTCAGAAAGGTGTGTGCACTGTTACATCTCCACACGTTTACATTGTATTCCAATGCATTTCAACCCTTCTATCCTCCTAGTACATTTTTTTTTTCCTGGTCGTGGGGCCTGAACTCTGGGCCTGGGCGCTGTCCCTCAGTTCTTCAGCTCAAGGCTAACGCTCTACCACTTGAGCCACAGCGCCACTTCCGGATTTTTCTGCTTATGTGGTGCTGAGGAATCGAACCCAGGGCCTCATACATGCAAGGCAAGCGCTACCACTGAGCCACCTTCCCGGCCTCCCTCCTAGTACATTTTTAAACCTAATTTTCAAGTTCCAATTTTCCAAGCAGGAAAGTATCAAAAGTAACGGAAACCTTCCTTTCCACTCAGCCCTTGTATTCAACTAAACTCTTCTTTCTAATTAACTTTCCTCATCTTTTCACCTCTCTCCATCTCACTACTTATCAATGTTCCTAAGCAAAGGTCTAGCTGTGCCCTGACTCACAGTTCTTTTACCCTTATCTCTAGCAAAAGTGGTCTTCAGAAAACACAAATTTAGTCAAGTAGTCCCCTACTTAATTTTCTTTGGAGTACATTCCAACTTTTTGGAGTACATTCCAAATATTACTTTGTTATTAAACAAGAACTATCTCCTGCAAAATTTTCCTCCTGCTTACCTCTCAGCCTGATTTCTGACACACCAGAATAGTTGAATTTAATTTTTGAATATGTCTCTCTGCTCTACAAATTTATGCATGCTCTCTTTTCTACCCTCTTCTCTTTTCCCTTTCAACCTTCTCAACTAATTAACTCATTCACATTGTTTTGGTCTTTATTTGGGTATTACATTTTTCCAGGAAATGTTGACCTTCTAAATCCAGGACTGGTGTGTCCCTATATATTCTCCTGGTACTTTGTGGTATCTCTACTACCTATTCACTAGCCTCCTCTATCTATGGAAACCTCTAGAGAAAGATAGTGCCTAGCACCTAGAAACCATTCATAGAAATACTTTCTGAACACTCAATGGTCAAGAAACTGAATGTGACAGATCTATTTCTCAGCCATGTTTATTACCAATGACTACCCAGAGATGGATATTCAATTTCCTAGGGATTTTTACAGACCAAGAACAGATTCAAAATAAAATCTTCAGATGTTTGCATACCATTCCCAGTCTCTTCTGTGGGAGCAGTTTATCAATATACAACTGTGGAATAACATGATTTCACTAAAATAAAAAAAATGGGAAAAATTTCATTTGATAGTTCTTTCTTTTTGGCTGGGCCTGTATATTTCACTTCTAAGAAATCTTTAAGATTATTCAACATCTGTAAGAGATGGAAAAATAGTTTCTTCATTTATGAAAAAACAGATTCTATTTATCTAACACATTCTAAACCCAGCCACTGGGCTAAATATTGGTGCGTTTGGGGTTTTGTTTTTTGTTTTTTTACTAACTTTTACAACAAAATCATCTGCTAGAGACATTATTAATGTCCTTTTACTGATACTCTGACACAGAATTTGAACCAAATTTGTCATCACAGGCTTGAGGACTTAACAATAATGTCACCCATTTGTTAATTTCTATGTCTGGTCTACTATGCAATACTTTAGGAAACACAGGGAGCTCAAGTTTAGACTCTACTAAGCCAGTGTCTACTAAAATGCCTACCTAAAATAGCAAGTACCGGAAGATTTTTCGATAGGCTAAAAATAGCACGAGGTTTCACCTGGCAGCAGCTCTAAACAAGCTGGGCTATATTACAGTGAAATGCTACCAGAGGAATGCCATAGGCCCCGAATGGCTCATTTTAGGCAACCACTGAATATCTTATATCTGAATCAGTTGTGTTATTTTTGGGTGAAATACCTTTTCTTAGAAAAGATATGCAATATTCCTTTGCTATTCATTGACAATATGTCTTTGTTAGATAAAGACTTTGTATCTCCTGAATGCTTCAAAGTATCCCACAGGTGGTTAATGACCCTAGCATGCAGACTCTCAAAGGAAAATTCTTACCACAGTTATTTTCACTAATAAAAAATTTTGAGGCCTGGCACTGGTGACTCATGCCTATAATCCTAGCTACTCAGGAAGCTGAGATCTGAGGATCGCAGTTCAAAGCCAGCCTTGGCAGAAAAGTCCATGAGATTCTGATCTCCCATAAAACCACCAGAAAACTGCAAGTGGTGCTTTGGTTCAAATGATAGAGCACTCGCCTTGAGCTGAAGAGCTTAGGGACAGTGCCCCGGCCCAGAGTTCAGGCCCCATGACCAACAAAAAAAATAAAAATAAGTTTTCTTTGAGCTGGCTTGTACCGGTCAGTGATGGAACATCTTCTTACCACCTATAAGGCCTTGGGTTTTATCTTCAGCACCATTAGGGAGTTGGTCTTCTCTCTCCTCCTCTTTATTTTTTTGCCAGTCCTGGGATTTGAACTCTAGGTGTTGTCTAGGTGGTATCCCTGAGCTTTTATGCTCAAGGCTAGCACTCTATCACTTTAGCCATAGCTCCACTTTTAGCTTTTTAAAAAATGTTATTATTTTTGATGGTTAGTTGAAGGTAAGGGTCTCATAGACTTTGCAGCCCGAGCTGGCTTTAAACTTCCATCCTCAGATCTCAGCCTCCTGTAACTAGCTCCCAGCTTAGTTTTTTTCTCTTCTTTTATTAGTAGTGAGAATGATAGAACACCGAGTTCTCTTTCTATTTTCATTCCAGGTTAACTATAGTATTCAATTACAATAACCATATTAACTTAGATTTTACTATTTTATAATTTCTTTAGTCTAAGCAGGTATCATAACATTTCAAATAACTTTGAAAACATGCATGAATTGCAAAGTATGGTATAAATTGCAAAGAATTCGATGAATTTAATTTTATTTTTCATTGGGACAAGACTCAGGCATTATCTTACTGTTAGTGAAAGTTTTCATTAATGTCAAACATTTTTAATGTCTATCATGTCAGGTCTATTTAATACTGTAAAATACACTCATTAAAACTCACTGAAAATAGTAAGTAATTTCTTGTTTTACCTATGTAATTATTGTCCATATTGCTAGAATTCTAGTTAGTAAACTAATGAACATTAGTCAGGCAGTTTTTATAGGCAGAAAAGTTTTAGAAAGAAATGATCAAACTATATGAAAAAAAAAAGTATGTGAAGTACTGCAGCGAGCCAAAAACCACACTCATTCACCCTTTGATAAACCCAAAGGGATTCCTTGAGCCACATAAGTAAGAAGAGGCTAAGAAAATCAGCTGCATAATGATACAAAAGTGATAGGATAGCCATCTAGAAACACCTTAACAGTTACAGACTTCCCTGAGCACTGAGCAAAACACATAGAGGAACTCAAATGCATGTAAACATAGGTAGATACATACACAATTCAGTTTCTCTTATGCAAGTTAAATATATCATTTGTCCCTAGTAGCTTTTCCAATAGGAACTGAAGTGACAAAACATCTTATACTTCAGGCACCCTTTGCCTGTGAGCCCTTCACTCTAGACTTAACTTATAAAACAAACATTTCTACTATGTATTAACTAAAAATTCCACAGACTACAAAATTCTATGAAGAGTTGGTTACTTCATTTAAGTTATTTCTAAAATTTAAGAATGATAAAAATAATCAAACTCATAAGATTTAATCATGGGTTTAGAATTTAAGGAAAGAGTGAACTCCAGAGCATAGACTTGGTTGATTAAATATTCATTAAGAAAAATGCAAAATTGATCAAATATAATGGGAACTGTTAACTAGAAATATGTGTAGAAAAACAAAGATTCTAAAATGAAATAGAGCAGAAAGAATGACATTGCCCCATTTGTTAGGAAATGGAAA
>NW_012272698.1:0-1514 GCF_000151885.1 Dipodomys ordii
ACCAAAAAAAAAAAAAGAAAAGAAAAGGTCAAGTACAGAATCTAGGCCCTGAGTACCAGGACTGGCACAAACAACAACAACCACAAAACTATTCTAGGGACAATAAACCAGAACACAGTTCAGGGTATTAAAAAATTCCTAGACTCGAGCTGGGAATGTGGCTTAGTTTCAGGAGTGCCTACCTTAGCATGCATGGGTTCGATTCCTCAGTACCACATAAACAGAAAAAGCCAGAAGTGGCACTGTGACTCAAGTGCTAGAATACTAGCCTTGAACAAAAGAACCTCAGGACGTTGCCCAGGCCCCATGTTCAAGCCCCAGGATTGGCAAAAAACAAAACAAAACAACAACAAAAACCTTAGACTCAACTACCTGGAGAGAGAGCTGCATCAACCCTTCACTGATTTATTTATTTTCTTTTTTTTTCTTTTTCTTTTTTTTTTGGGGGGGGGTGGTCCAGTCGTGGGCCTGAACTCTGGGCCTGGGCGCTGTCCCTCAGCTGTTAAGCTCAAGGCTAGCACTCTACCACTTGAGCCACGGTGCCACTTCCAGCTTTTTTCTTTTTACTTATGTGGTGCTGAGGAATCGAACTCAGGGCCTCAGGCATGCAAGGCAAGTGCTCTACCACTGAGCCACCTTCCCAGCCCCTGATTTATTTATTTTCTAAATAAAGTTCTCCACATTCATTCATCATTGTCAGCAGGGGGCAGTATAGCTGAAACACTAGTAAACATCTGCTACAGGGAAGCAACCCTAGTGGTCCCAGCTATAGAGTTAAAAGGGCTGTGATAACAACCCATTCTGCCCATCTTGAAGAAACTCACTAGGTCCAAGTGTTTGCCATCAGTCCTGAAGTCGGCTTTATTATTTATTTATTTGTCTGTTGTGGGACTCTGGGCCTGGGCACTGTCCCTGAGCTCTTCAACTCAAGACAAGCGCTCTACCACTTGAGCTATAGTGCCACTTTGGCTTTTTCTGCTTATGTGATGCTGAGAAATTGAACCCAAGGTCTCATGCATTCAAGGCAAGCACTCTTATCACTGAGCCATCTTTCCAGCCCCTGAAGTCAGCGTTTTAACTGCAGTATTCAAATCCCTGCCTCTATCTCATGTGGCCTTCTTGTTTGTAACTCCTGTATGACCGTGTGTGTGTGTGTGTGTGTGTGTGTGTGTGTGTGTGTGTGTGTGTGTGTGTGTGTGTGTGTGTGCCAGTGATGATAGCCTTCTGATTAGAATAGGGAAGAATCTCAATGCTGTTTTGGCTTTTTGGTGTGTTGTTGATCTTGGAGCTTGAACTCCAGACCTGGTCACTATCCCTGATCTCTTTTGCTCAAGGTTAGATAGAGTTCTATCACTTTGAGCCACAGCTACACTTCTGGGGTTTTTTGTTTGTTTTTTGCTTGTTTGTTTGTATGGTCTCCTCAGGTTTTCTGTTGGTTTAATGAGCATCATTATTCCACAATACTGTGAATTTCCGGAAATTATGTAATCACTTAATCACAATCAAAAAAAAAA
>NW_012272699.1:0-3634 GCF_000151885.1 Dipodomys ordii
GCATGCAAGGCAAGCGCTCTACCACTGAGCCACCTTCCAAGTCCCTAGAAAATATTTTCTATATCATACCATAGTTTGAAATTTTTTCTTTTATAAGTGGGATAAACTCATTCCTTCAGGAAGCTGTATATTGTATCATTGTTTGAATATGCTATAAGTTACGTTTATGAAAAGGCATGGTAGATGTTTTAGTTACATCTAAACATCTTTGTACATATTTCTTACCAGTTAAATCACCAATAAATAGTATAGTTACATAATTTATATTTTTGATACCTATTGAACTCCTGAATCATTCTACATAAAGATTGCCCTAGTTTACATCCTTGTCTTAAATATTTGGGAGTTGATCCCTCACATGTTTCTTAGTACTGGGTATCATCTTATTTTCTCATTTTTTTTCTTTTGCCAGAATTCTTTCAATTTAGAGTTATTTTAATTTTGGAGTAATTCAAAATTTCACTCAAAATCTTTAGTAATTTTGTGTATGCTTTACATTTTATATTTGTTAACCACTTGCAATTTTTCCTGATAACTTTATATTTATATACTTTTCTTTTTTCCTATTTTTTGGTATGAATTTGTAGATTTTATATTAGCTTGTTAAATGTGTCATACATATTTTTATTAACTTGTTTTCTGCCTTTTATCTTTGTAGATTTGCCCGGTTCATTTTTATTTTTACTTCTGGAACAAAAGTTATCCACCTTTTACTATATAAGGTCTAGGTGACTTTTTAAATTTTATTGTAAAGGTGATGATGGCCAGGTGCTGGTGACTCATGCCTATAATCCTAGCTAATCAAGAGGCTGAGATCTGAGGATTGTGGTTCAAAGCCAGCCCAGGCAGGAAAGTGTGAGACTCTTATCTCTAATAAACCACCAGAAAACCAGAAGTAGTGCTGTGGCTCAAGTGGTAGAGCGCTAACCTTGAGCTGAAAAGCTTAGGGACAATGCCCAGGTCCGGCGTTCAAGCCCCATGACTGACAAAAAAAAAAAAAAGATGATATACAGTTGCTCTTATTATGAGATGTAGAGAAGATGAGAAAAATAAAAAGGAAAGTTTCTGTCATGGACACATAGTAGAATGATGAAGTTTTCTCCGTATTTTTGTCATTTATTTTTCCTATCACTACTGTTACCATTAGATTATGACAGCAAAATTGACCTTTGATTCTTGCATCTGGTAAGAGAAGAATTCAGGCAAGACTCAACATTGTAAAGGTCATAGGAACATTTATTAGAAAAGAAATATGGACCAGGTGCTGGTGGCTTACTCCTACAATCTTAGCTTCTTAGAAGGCTGAGATCCGAGGATCATTTCTCAAAGCTCCCTGGGACAGGAAAGTACCTGAGACACTTTTCTCCAGTTAACCAGCAATAGCTAAAAGTGGAGCTAAAAGTGGCTCAAGCAGCAGCAGAGTTCCAGCCTGGAACACAATGCTAAGGAAGAGCACCCAGGCCCTTAGTTCAAGCCCAGAACTGAGAAAGAGAGCACCTGGCAATACAAACACCACTGAAGATAGCACTTCAGCCCATCTGATCCATCTTGTGCCATCTTCAAGGCCACAGAGACTGGGTTAAATAGGGAGAATCGGTGTCCTTGAAGATGACTTTCTGATTGATGGATCTCCTTTCTGTTTCCTACATAGGATCTTGGTGCCAAAGATTTAGAGCCCTGTCCTTATTCCTCCTCCTTTTGCCCTCCATACTTATTGTTCTGTAGTCCTGAACCCTCTTTCATTGTCAGGCAAGTTTTGGTTTATACTGTTATCCTACCATCTGCAAGGTTTTTTGTTTGTTTGGTTGGTTGAGACTTGAACTCTGGGCCTGGGTGCTGTCCCTGAGCCCTTCGGCTCAAGGCGAGCACTCTACCACTTGAGCCACAGCGCCACTTCTGGTTTTCTGAGTGGTTTATTGGAGGTAACAGTCTCTTGGAGTTTCTTGCACGGGCTGGCTTTGCACCTTGATCCTCAGATCTTAGCCTCCTGAGTAGCTAGGATTACAGGTGTGAGCCACCAGCACCAAATTTTATAGGCTGAAATTCTCTGACTATCTAACTATTACTATCACTACTGGATTTTGAACTCAGAGCCTGGTGGTTGGTAGGCAGGTGCTCTACTACATCAGTCACATTCTAGTCTTATCTGCATTTTAATAACGGCATATTTAGAGTTTAAGGTCTAATTGTTGAGTTGTTTTTTTTCCAAAAAGAAATTAAAGTCATGTTAAACTATGGATCTTTTTTCATTGTGTTTACCCTCAACAGTAATTGACTTTCAAAAATTAGCTTGTAGAGTTATTTGAACCCCAGCCCTGCCCTACTGACCCCCACCCTTTTACCCTGTCTCTTTTGCTTCTTGTTCATGTTGGTTAATGGTCTTCTGCCAGGAGCTCTGGCAAGAGCAATGCTGTTTCTCCTCAGGCCCTGAACACTATGACCAACTAGCCACAGGCTAAAATTTCTAAAGCTTAGCCAAAGTAAACTTTCTTTCCTTTTTTTTTTTTTGCCAGTCCTGGAGCTTGAAATCAGGGCCTGGGCACTGTCTTTGAGCCTCTGTGTGCTCAAGACTAATGCTCTACCACTTGAGCCACAACACCACTTCCAGCTTTTTCTGTTTATGTGGTTCTGAGGAATCGAACCCAAGGCTTCATGCATGCTAGGCAAGCATTCTATGGCTAAGCCATATTCCCAGCCCAAACTTTCTTGTTTAAAACAAACTAGAAACAAAAAGCAAAACTTCTGTTATAAAAAGTACCGTTCATCCTTCTGTCTTTGATACATGAAGCAATAAGAAAGAATGGGGCTAGGAAGGTGGCTCAGTGGTAGACTGCTGACCTTGCATGCATGAGGCCCTGGATTTGATTCCTCAGCACCATATAAACAGATAAAGCCAGAAGTGGTGCTGTGGCTCAAGAAGTAGAGGGCTAGCCTTGAGCTGAAGAGCTGAGGAACAACACCCAGGCCCACAGTTCAGGCCCCATGACCGACAAAAAAAAAAAGACAACATAGAAGTTAAATTCCTTTGGCTTTTAAAAACTATTCAACATGTATAAATTAATAATGATGACAGATGTTGGATGTATTCAGTGGGCCAAGTATTGAGATGTACTCACTAAAAAAATAAACTACAGAAGATCAAGTAGCTCCATCTCACTTTACACAATATACAATAATGTTATATAGCCAGATAAATTGCTTCATGTGTAGAAACGAGAAAGGCCTATATCTGATTAAATGATTCCTAGGGCTGTTTCAAGTACTACTGATTAAATGGAAATCATGAGTCATCACATTCTCTCAAGGCTTGCTAAGTCTTCTTGGTAAGTACCTTGGCTTTCCAGCAGCTTCCACTGCCTTGCAAACATGGTTTTACACTTGTCAATGATTAAGCAGCTGTTTAGTACCAGTATTAAACAATATTTACCTCTCGTAAAGAACTTGAACTTGCTAGACACACTCCTTTTCTCCTCTACATCCTGGAATTGTTTATAAGAATTGGCAGCCAGGGGCTGGGAAGGTGGCTCAGTGGTAGAGTGCTTGCTTTGCATGCTCAAGGCCCTGGGTTCGATTCCTCAGCACCACATAAGCAAAAAGAAAAAAGCCGGAAGTGGCACTGTGGCTCAAGTGGTAG
>NW_012272700.1:0-4740 GCF_000151885.1 Dipodomys ordii
CTTCAGCTCAAGGCTAGTGCTCTACCACTTGAGCCACAGCGCCACTTCCGGCTTTTTTCTTTTTGCTTATGTGGTGCTGAGGAATGGAACCCAGGGCCTCGTGCATGTAAGGCAAGTGCTCTACCACTGAGCCACCTTCCCAGCCCATATTTAACTTTTTCTGTCAAGTGTTTTAAAATGTAGGGTTTTTTTTGTCAGTCCTGGGGCTTGAACTCAGGACCTGGAAACTGTCCCTGAGCCTCTTTGTACTCAAGGCTAGCACTCTACCACTTGAGCCACAGCATTACTTTCAGTTATTGAGTGGTTAATTGGAGATAACTCTCACAGGGACTTTTCTGCCCAAACTAGCTTTAAATTGTGATCCTCAGATCTCAGATTACAGGTGTGAGCCACAGTTGCCCACATTAAAGACGTAGAATTATTGTTATTGTTATTATTGTTATTGTTATTATTGTTATCCTTCTTTTCACCTTAAGATTACCTGGTTTCCTGATATTTAAATAATCATTTGCAGTCCCATAAATTCCATAGAAAATTTAAATACCACAGATTGTTTATTGCATGTTTTAATAGTTACATTATAACATAGACATATTTTGGTAATGTACAGTATCAAGTAAATGAAATGAATCATTAAAACATAAAATCTGTGCTGTAAAAATTTATCTGTTACAGCAAATTTATTCTGTCTTATAGGTTCTTTTCTTCCTTATACAATTTAATCTTGATAAATGTTGCATTCTAAGGAATGCTGATTATTCCTGAGCCATAAAAAATTTAGAGCCTAAGTAACTTTGTCACCTCAATCAGTTCAAACTTTACACTCGTACATTTATTCATTATATTCTGGACAGTATTTGGTGCAATGCAATTGGCCAGAAATGGGGGAAAGCAAAATGTGTGCTGCCCTTGCATCATTCTTTGTTGTTTTAATGAGTTATTGTTATTTATTCCCTAATCTTTATTTATATTGTTTGCACATTATAAATTTCTTCAAACAACTTTGCCCTCTGAATGGATATTTGATGTGTATTTTGGTAGATTGGCAGTAAGTTCGATAGGTCAGACACTATTAGAATAATATCTAACCTATTTACACTTTACATGGCTAGAATTCCAGGGAAAGTCAGGTTGTCTTGACACTCTCAATAACCATTTGGTGGAAATGAAGAACACTAAGTGAATACAATCGAAGAGAGAGAGAGAGAGAGAGAGAGAGAGAGAGAGAGAGCACACTAAGGTATCTCAAGACAGCACATACAGCATGGAAAGATTCACTTTGATTTTGAAAAGCTGGACAGTTTTTTTTTTTTTTAAATTGGTTGTAGGGCTTGAACTCTGGGCCTGGGCGCTGTCCTTCAGCTCTTCAGCTTAAGGTGAGCGCTCTACCACTTGAGCCATAGTGCCACTTCCGGTTTTCTGAGTGGTTTATTGGAGATAAGAGTCTCATGGACTTTCCTGCCCGGGCTGGCTTTGAACTGTAATCCTCAGATCTCAGCCTCCTGAGTAGCTAGGATTACAGGCAGGAGCCACCCGTGCCCAGATAAGCTGGACAGGTTTTGATGGCCAAGTGGCATTTATAATGCCTCTTAAGATCGATAAAGTAGTAACTCAACTCAGTGTAATGACAGGGTGGTATTGAAGGATATGGGGTGATGATTGAGGAGTTTCAACTTACGGAAAACAGAGATTTTCTTTCTAACGATTTTGTCAGGAGCTAGAGTAGTTGTAGTCCTCAAACTTTATCATGGAACAGAATTCCCTACCAGGCTTTGAAAAACACAGATGACTTGGCTCCATCCCCAGTCGTTCTGACTTAGTTAAGGTTCCAGTTAGACCTGAGAATTTTGTTTAATTATTCCCCAGAGGATGTCAAGGCGCGGCGCCTGGTTTAAGTGCTTTTTATAGAAAAATGTCTTCTTTGATACTTGGCTTGGTAGTTCCTCTGTCTTCCAGGTAAAGGAGAGAAATAATATTAAATTCCTTTTAGCAGTCCTGGAGTGTGATTTCAGCGTCTTCTGCTAGCTGGGCTAGCAGGTGGCAGGTATTGAATCCCTTACCAAGTGCCACCCCCTGCATTATTGCTTTGGTTTGTTTTTCAGATAGGGTTTCATTTTTATTTATTTAATTTATTTTAATAAGTTTTTTTATTGTGAAAATACTGTACAGAGGGGTTACAGTTACATGAGCAAGGTAATGAGTCCACTTCCCATTGAGCGTTGTCTCTTCCTTTGTTTTTCCCCTACCATCCCTTCCCTCCCACCTCCACAACTACATTTCCCCCCGACTTAACTTGTAAAGTTTATTTTTCAACATAGTGTCTTGTGCATCTCATTGTTGCAATGGGTCCACCTGTATCCCTATTCGAACATTTTGTTTTTTTTTCCCTTCCCCTCCCCCAATTATACCAACATCAAATACAGTGAAAACAGGGGTTATACCATGGGGGAGGGACATACAAAGCAACAAAAAAAAATCACATGGTACTTTGTAAATACATTAGAAACAATAGCAAGAAAGAAAAAAACACTTAGGTCCCGATCTTGGGTTTCATTTTGCTTAACTTCATCTTATCTGGTCCTATGTTTATAGCTTTTGACCTTTTCTACTTGTCCCAAACATATAATAGTTATTGAAATCATTTTTAAATTTGTTTGTTTTTTAGCCAGGATAGTCTGAGAACTTTATCTTCCTTCCTCCCTCATTGAGATTACAGTTATGCATGACCACTTCTTGCCTAGGCTGGACTAGAACCATGATCCCCCTAGCTCTGTCTCCCAAGTAGCTGAGAGTGGCCTTTATGCCTCACTTTCCTTTGGTGTTTCTGTTCTCTGCTTGACTGAAACCATTTAAAGTGTGTATTTTTTAAAGTTACATTTTTGTTATTATAAAGGTGATATACAGAGGGACTGCAATGAGTCAGTAATGGGTACATTTCCTCTTTTTACACTGTGCCTTCCTCTCCCTCACTTTTTCCTAATCTTTCCCGCTGGTCTCTACCAAAGAGCTGTATAATTCACTTCCACCAGTGTCCGGTGAGCTCCACTGATGCAGTTTTTCACCCCTTTTCTCTTTGAGTGTCCTCCCCTGCCGCCCTCCCCAAGATAGATACATGAATATATACATAAAGAAAAGAAGACAGAACACTCCACAGAACAAAGCAAAAAGCAAGCAAACAAACAACAGAACTATTGCCTCGGCTTCGAGTTCGATCTGACATATATATATTATTTTATATAAATCTAAAGAGGCACATAGAAATTTGGCCTTTGTATTTCTCTCCTCTTTTGGCCTCACTGCGTGTGAATGTCAAGAGTCCGGAATAAATAATTATCATTTCCCAGTGCAAGTGTATATTACTGTGAGAGAGACAGCATGGTTAGCCTCGAGGAACACAGGTGGTTTCATGTAAGACTGAAGGTTGTGAGGGCAAGCAAACCTGATTCCATTTCCTTTTTGTTCACTTAACACCTTGCACCCAGTTTGCCACTCAAGTTCTCATCCTCTATCATTTCTGTTCTTTGCCTTTGCATTTGGAAGAGCAACGGTCTGAGCATGGTAGAGCAGTCTATTTGCTTTCTTGATGGACTCAGAGTAGTTTGTAGAGCCTCCTTTCAATAGGGAAAAAGTTCAACTACTTAATCTTAAGCAGAAATTCTCATAACTCAGAAATGCTGTTAAAATCCTGTTGTTTGCTCTGACTATAAGGAGAGAAATGATCGCCCAAGTGGAGCTGCGCTGGGAGGCTTTGCTCTTTCTCTCTGAGTTGATTTCTAAGGCCCTGCGGCTGTTGTCTAAATACCAAGAAGGCAATAAGAGCTTAGTTGTCCCACCACCAAGGAAGAAGCACTCTTTAGAATTGCTTTTAAATACCTCAGGGTTGTTCAAGGTGATAAATACCAGCATTGCTTCACAGTTTTCAGTCACAAACCTAGGATTGCCTTTATACCATCAAACCTTTTAGGACCTCTTCCAATAATCTCTCCAGACTTCCCGAAGCAAAGGGAGAGGCAAAATTCATTGCCCCGTGATAGTAATAGTATGACATCTGACATTCAAGCACATAGCAGGGTCTCAGTTGTCTTCTTAGATTTAAGTCCCTTGACTTTTCCATCAGCATCCTCGATCTCTCTCTCTCTCTCTCTCTCTCTCTCTCTCTCTCTCTCTCTCTCTTGCACACACACACACACACACACACATAGACTGAGTCGTTTTTCACCTAAAAATGCCACAGGTTTAACTCACTCCACATTTAGCTCTTGAAAGGTGTTCTCTTGTAACTATCTTTTCTAATTTTTAACTGGTGGTTAGCCTGTTTGAAGTTTCTTCTCCAATACTAGTCTTCCCATGAATTCTTCCATGATTCTTAGAACATGAAGCTTCAATGTACAAAGCATAATGTGTTCTTTAAGCTTTCATGTTGATTGAAATAATCATTAAAAGTAACTCAAGCATGTAGGCTTTGATTTCAGTCACTTTACTACTAATTACAGTGAGTGGTAGAGGAATGTTAGTCTAGATCTTCCTACTTCATAGAATAACTGTATAGCCCACATGAGTTTCCATTAGTTACTTGGTTCTCCTGTCTCATCTGTAAGATGATTACTATCTAACTTTTCTCCAAGTGTTTATAGCAAGGTTCTGATATATGAAAGGTTACAGGAAATAAAAATTATATATAAACAGACTGTAAACCAGGCATGGTAGCTCATAACTGTAATCCTAGCTACCCAAGATGCT
>NW_012272701.1:0-1703 GCF_000151885.1 Dipodomys ordii
ACAACCGGACCCAAAAAAAAAAAAAAAAAAAAAAACCCAGTATCAACTGGTTCCTGATGGAAAATGAGCTGTGCGCTCTTAAGGACCATGATTGGCCCTTAAGGTGCATGTCAGAAAGGGGGACTAAAGAGCCGAAGGCCTCGAATGACTCCATATCAAGCTAGTAACCACCTTGTGAGGTATGAATCATGAAAATAACCATGGGCCTGACCTAAGAATGATACAAAAAGGAAAACAATTCCCGGGCAACTAGGGACATAAATAATCCTTGGAAAAACCTCAAGAATTTCCTACAGATACATCAATCAGACACTGGGTGACCATGCAGGACACGGTGCCCCAGTAGTCAGACAATTCCCATCAATAGCACATCAATAGCAGTGTTAACCAATCATAATTTCTCATATAAAGGTTCCTTAAAGTTGTTTGTTCAAAATTGTTTAAATAGGGATACAGGTGGACCCATTGCAACAATGAGATGTACAAGACGTTATGTCGAAAAACAAACTTTACAACTTTGGGGGGGAGGGGGAAATAGGAAGGGGGTAAAAATGGGAAGGGGAAACAAAGGAGAAGACAACAATGCTTGGTAAGAAATGTACTTATTACCTTACCCATGTAATTGTAATCACTCTGTACAGTATTTTCTTTTTTTTGGGGGGGAGTCCGGTCATGGGGCCTGAACTCTGGGCCTGGGCACTGTCTCTCAGCTCTTCAGCTCAAGGCTAGTGCTCTACCACTTGAGCCACAGCGCCACTTCCGGCTTTTTTCTTTTTGCTTATGTGGTGTTGAGGAATCGAACCCAGGCCCTCAGGCATGCAAGGCAAGCGCTCTACCACTGAGCCACCTTCCCAGCCGTCTGTATATTTTCACAATTAAAAAAAATTTTTTTAAATAGCAGTAAGAATTTCATACAAAAGCAAAATGAAGCCCAAAATATGGACACAAGAGGTTTTTCGTTGTTGTTTTTAATGTACTATGCAATATTTTTGGTTTCTTTTTTTTCATGTTTCAAAATGTTTATTATGTAAAACTGTTTGCAAAGGTTCTCATGTCTTCTGTTTCTTAATTTTCAGTTTACTTCATCTATAAGAATCCAAGCAGGGGCTGGGAAGGTGGCTCAGTGGTAGAGCACTTGTCTTGCATGCATGAGGCCCTGGGTTCAGTTCCTCAGCACCGCATAAGCAAAAAGCCGGAAGTGGCACTGTGGCTCAAGTGGTAGAGCACTACCCTTGAGCTGAAGAGCTGAGGGACAGCGCCCAGGCCCAGAGTTCAGGCCCCACGACCGGACCCAAAAAAAAAAAAAAAAGAATCCAAGTATATCGTTACTACTTTATTTTGACTAAACTTTTAAATAGTACAAGCAATATTATGATTTAATATATTAACCTACTTTTACTATTTGTGATAATTTCCTCTGTTTAATATGATAATATTCCAAATCTGTATGTGGTATGTGTGTGTGTGTGTGTTTATGTGTTTTTTTTATTGTGAAAATACTGTACAGAGGGGTTACAATTACATGGGCAAGATAATGAGTACAAGCCGGGCGCTGGTGGCTCACGCCTGTAATCCTAGCTACTCAGAAGGCTGAGATCTGAGGATCGAGGTTCAAAGCCAGCCTGGGCAGGAGAGACCGTGAGACTCCTATCTCCAATAAACTACCAGAAAACCGGAAGTGGCGCTGTAGCTCAAGTGGTAGA
>NW_012272702.1:0-1116 GCF_000151885.1 Dipodomys ordii
AGACTGTGAGACCTCTATCTCTAGTAAACCACTAAAAACCGGAAGTGGCGCTGTAGCTCAAGTGGTAGAGCGCTCGCCTTGAGCTGAAGAGCTGAGGGACAGCGTCCAGGCCCAGAGTTCAAGCCCCACAACCGACCAAAAAAAAAAAAAAGAGGTTCAGGAACAGAGGCCAGGCTCTGAGTTCAAGCCCCAGGACTGCCACAAACAAACAACAACAACAAACCCAGTTATGGTAGTTCACACCTTTATCCAGCTCTGTAGAAGTGCCAAATAGGAGGATGCCAGTCCAGGCTGGTCTGGACATAAATGTGAAACTCTATCTCATACATAACGAATGTGAAAAAGACTAGGGGTGTGACTCAAGTGGTAGAACACCTGCCAAGCAAACTCTGCGTTTGTCCTGAGTTCAAACCCCGGACTTCCAAGAAGAAAAAACAATCACGAATTGACTGCACCATTTAAAAGGAATAATGAGCATGTAACGTCAGTATCAACCACGCTGCATGACTCTGAACGGGCAATAAAAGCTTCATGGGAAAGGGAGGCTGCTGGGGGTGGGGGAGAGTCTGAGAAAATTGTTTTTTTTTTGGGGGGGTGTCCCTGGGACCAAGGGAAAGCCACCAAGCAGGTGTTGGGACAGGTTCAAAGTCCTCTGATGATGACAGCATCTGGTTCACACCAGGCTTAAGAAGAATCCCTGGGTGTCTGAGGCCTTGAGTAACCTCTCACTCTTCTTTCTCCATTCCCCTTTCCCCCAGTTGAAAAAACAATAAGCCATTCAGGAGACTGAGATCTGAGGATCTAGGTTCAAAGCTAGACCGGGGCAGGAAAGTCTATGAAACTCATCTCCAATTAAGTACAAAAAGCTGGAAATGGAGCAGTAGCTCAAGTGGTAGAGTTCCAGCCACGAGTGAAGAAGCTGAGGAACAGTGCTCAGGCCCTGAGTTCAAGCACCAGGACTGGCACTAAATAAACAAATAATTAAAAAAAACTTAAGTTCTCGCCGGGCACTGGTGGCTCACGCATGTAATCCTAGCTACTCAGGAGGCTGAGATCTGAGGATCGCAGTTCAAAGCCAGCCCGGGCAGGAGAGACCGTGAGACTCCTATCTCCAAT
>NW_012272704.1:0-3702 GCF_000151885.1 Dipodomys ordii
GTGTGTGTGTGTGTGTGTGTGTGTGTGTGTGTGTGTGTGAAAAAAAGGAAGCAGTGATCTGAAAAAACAAACTAGAAGCAGAATGACTAGAGGTATAGCTCAACTGGTACAATGCTTGAATTAAATCTCCAGTACTAGAAAAAGGAGAAGAATGCTAAGAGGTCAGTCCAGGCACTCTACCACAAATCTAACAGGAGTTCCAGAGAAAATATAGAAGCAAAAGGGAGGCAGAAAGGGAAGAAAGACAGGAAGGACAGAGGGAAGGAGGAAGGGATGGAGGAAGGAGGGAAGGAAGGAAGGAAAAGACAGATTACCCAGGGTAGAAGTCACCTGGAAGAACACCACAGGATAGCATGTGCAATTCCAAAAAGCCAGAAATAAAGAGGAGATCTAGAAAGCTTCTGAGAAGCAAAGATTTCCTCACAAAAAAAAAAAAAAAGGAATAAGACTTTGGACTTCTAGATATTGGAAATAAGAGAATCAGTGGCAATACCTCCAAAATTCAGAAAGATCATTTGAAGCCTGTCATACTAGCATAACCACAGGGTGAACCGAATGCGATGATGGAATTTCAACACTTTCACACAAACAAGGTTTGGAGCAGGTATCCCCCACGCATGATCTTCCAGGAAATTACTGGAGGGCTGAGTTTTTGCAAAGAGAAGAAGGAAAACACAGGATTTGGGAGAGTGACTTAATAGTAGAGGAAAGTCAAGGGGAAAACTTTGAAGTAGGCCAGCCATGAAACTAAGGAGTTCACTTTAGAGGACTGTGAACCTGAGCAAGAACTAAGAAATGGAGAGCCTAGGAGAAAAAGAATGAGACTACTGTCAATATGTCCTATGGAGGGATTACACAGGGGTCTACCACAGCCTGTACCCAACGCTAGAGGGACCTTTAAGAACATAGCCATAATTCTTAGCATTTCCAAAAACCCTTTTCAGTAAACACAGTTTCAGTTTAGAGATGTGTTTCAAACATAAACTCTCTGGAATATTGAATTTTCAATTGCTTGTGTTTAATTCTAAGACAGTAAAGCATTCTAGATTTTTTTAAAAGGGGGGGGGGAGGAATGGGGCTAATTGATTCCCTGGCTGACTGAACTAGGAAGGAGGCACTGCTGGCTGCCATTTCTTCCTTTGTTTATGCCACTGGATTCTGCTGCAGTCTGCCCAGCGCCAAGAGATTGGCTTAGGATTGGCCAAAACCAATCCTGGAGTTCTTTGGTCGCCAAGAATTCATCTAAAATAGACCTGTCACCAGTTCTGACCTATGAAACAGAAGAGCAAGATTCTAGGACAGAGGCTGAATCATGGGGAGAGAAAAATAGAAGGCACAGGCTCGCTTTCAGCTTCTGTCATCTTCCTTCCTGCTCTCACTCATGAGGTTTAGGACATACAGCCTGGGGCACACAACAATCTTCTTGGGACCACAGAGAGAGAGAGAGAGGGCCAGCAATTCTGATGATAGCTAGAGGAGACAGGCATCCTAGCTCATTCCATTCTGGAAGCACCTAGTCTCTCTCTCTCCTCCTCACTCCTCATCCATCTCACAGAATCTCAAAGGCACGGCTTGGCCCATACTCCTCTTCTAATGTTCCAAACAAAGCCAGTGCATTGCTTTCCACAGAAGAATGACTGTCAAGATCAGTTGTGTTGTGGGTGAAAATGGTTTGGCTTCTATTACTAGCTTTGTGACCTTGGGAAGCATTTATCCCCTCTGTACCTCCATTTCCTGCACTGATGACTAAATGGAGAGCAAGAACAATGAGGGTCTGGCACAGGGTAGTCACTCAAGAAGTCAAGTTATTATCATAAGTTTTAGAGGCTAGACCTCAAAAAAGGTTAGTTGGGCACTGGTGGCTCACGCCTGTAATCCTAGCTACTCAGGAGGCTGAGATCTGAGGATCTTGGTTCAAAGCCAGCCCAGGCAGGAAAGTGCGTGAGACTCTTATCTCCAATCATCAGAAAACCAGAAATGGCACTATAGATTAAAGTGGTAGATCAGTAGCTTTGAGCCAAAGAGCTCAGGGACAGTGCCTAGGCCCTGAGTTCAAACCCCAGGATTGACAAAAACAAAAACAAAAAAGCAGATGAATGTTACCTGGGATATCATTAAAAAAAAAAAAAAGCATGATGGTGAAGGAAAAATGAAATCAACTCAAGTTAGAAACAGCAGGAAGAAATGAAGATATTTGGCACCACTGGCTCCATTGGGTGCCAAGGAGCTTGAGAAATAATCAAGAGAAATGCACATGAGTATCAAGGTCTGCAATCACTCACAGGGAGCATCCATAGCAGACTCTACGAGGTACTGTTCTATTTACTACGACTAAGTGGTAAGATCGGTAGGAATGAAAGCTTCGCCCTAAAATGTAGTCTAAAATAAACCACAGCCCTACTATGACCATAGGTTCTGTAGATTGGGGAATCCACACAGCACAGCAAGGATGGCTTTCTGGGGCACAATCCAGGGTCCGCTCAACAGTGAGGGGAGATGATCACCTGCAGACTCCATCACGCACACGTCGGCATCCAGACTGGGGTGGCTGGAAAGCCAAGACTCCAACAGCAGTGCCAACAATGGAGATTCTCTGGTCAACTTTGTTCCTGCAACATGGTGGCCCAGGATAGTCAACTGCTTACAGGGCATCTGAGACATCCAAGAGCAAGCGCAGGAAACAAGATGGAAAACGTATGATCTATTGCCAGCCAGCCTCCCACCTCACAGTATCGCCTCTGCCAGCCTCCTTTGGACATAAATAGGATTTGATGGGGAAAGACCTAGATCTCTTGATCCAAGCAGAGGGATAACAAGTAATTTATGGGCTTCCTTTAAAGGCCACACAGTTACCTACTACTGCCCATCCTGTTTCTTCCAATAAAACTGTAATTTTGTTGGAAGTGACAATGTACTTAGCCCATAGCAATGAATCATAACATTTCTATTTTTAAGAGTGTAAAAGCTGGGCGCTGGTGGCTCACACCGGTAATCCTAGCTACTCAGGAGGCTGTGATCTGAAGATCATGGCTCAAAGCCAGCCCATGCAGGAAAGTCCATAAGACGCTTATCTCCAATAAACCACTAGAAAACCGGAAGTGGCGCTGTGGCTCAAGTGGTAGAGCGCTAGCCTTGAGCTGAAGAGCTGAGGGACAGCACCCAGACCCATAGTTCAGGCCCCACAACCAGACCCAAAAAAAAAAAAAAAGTGTAAGAGTGCTTACACAACCCAGCTCTGGCTATTGAGACATATTTTTTTTTAATCTGGTTTTCCTAGAAAGTATTTTTGCTTTTTGCTTTCCTGATAAAAGGATTCGATTTGGGCTGTGGTTGTAGCTCAGTGGTAAAGTGCTAAAAGTTCTAGGTTTAAATCCCAGAACACTTTTTTAAAAAAATCAGATTTGGTCATTGCCAACCGTCCCCCCTTTATTCTTCCGGGAATGCACACATAATGTTGGAGCTATGGTAGCTGTTTTGTGAACACACAGCAACAAACATGAGGGTGAAATGTATAAACATGAAAGGCAGACTATGTAAAAAGAGCTCTGATTGTGTCATTCAGCATCTGTACGAAAGTCAGCAGCCACTGACTACCAGATTTTTGTTAAGCAGGGGGGCGGGGAGGGAGGGAGGAAGAAAGGGAGAAGCAGGAGGAAAGGAAGGAAGGAAGGAAGGAAGGAAGGAAGGAAGGAAGGAAGGAAG
>NW_012272705.1:0-3317 GCF_000151885.1 Dipodomys ordii
AAGGGTAAACAAAGGAGGAGGCTGCAATGCTTGGTAAGAAATGTACGCATTATCCTGCCCATGCAATTGTAACCCCTCTGTACACTATGTTCACAAATAAAATAAAAAAAAAAATTAAAAAAAAATTAGGAACTGGGTTCTGGTGGCTCACTTCTGTAATCTTAGTTACTTAGTAGGCTGAGGTCTGAGGATCAGGGTGCTTAGGCAGCCCCAGCAAGAAAGTCCATGAGATTCTTATCTCCAGTTAGCCACCAGAAAAGTGGTTAACCACCTGAAGTGGCTCTGTGGCTCAAAATGGTAGCACACTAGCCTTGAGCAAAAAAGCTCAGGGCAGTTCCTTGGCCTTGAGTTCAAGCCTCATGACCACTACCACCAACTACAAAAGATTAGCCAACCCTCATCTATTAGTTATAACGCCAGACAACATTTTAAAAGGAAGATACTAAGGAAGATTCTGAGGGTGGATATAGAGAGTGGAGGGAGAGGTGGTGGGGAGAGAGGGAGAGAAGGGAAAGGAGAGAGAGTTCTGGGAGAGCGCACAAGGTTTAAGGTTTGTGTGCCATCCTGTGGCTTGAGCTCAGGGTCTAGGTGCTGACCCTCAGCTTCTTTTTACTAAAGGCTAAGGCTACCACTTCAACCACAGTTCCATTAACCATTTTTTGGTAGTTTATTAGAGATAAGAATTGCTTCGGTCTTTCCTGCTTTGTCTAGTTTTGAATCCTGATCTGCAGATCTCAGCCTGCTGAATAGTTTAAGATTATGGAATAAGGAATCAATGCCCACCTACCATGACTTTTTAACTGGCTTATACATCTGAGACATAAATGTATCATTTGACAAGGAAGAGAGAATAGCAGAATTGAATAACAAATTATGTAATATGAAATATATATTTAGAATTCAATTCTTGAATTGGATTTTTCCAATATGTCTAAATTTGATTCAGTGTTTCTTTGTTTTGACCTGTTCTTTTTTTTTTTCTTTTTACTGAGTTTCCATTTCAACTGTGAACTCTCTTTCTCCACCCTCTATGAATGTGTCCTATGTAATTCTTTAATTATCTGGCATTACAGGAAATTGGAACCCAATTTTATTAAATTTTCCCATATTGATCAGTCAATGCCACTAATTGGGACATAAAGAAACAAAGCCTCTTTCTTCTCTGGAATATTTTTTTTTATTTTTGTTGTTATTGTTTGTTTAAAGAAAGACAGAGGAGTAGAGTCTTTTTGGCATTTTTCCTTGATGAACCCAACAACTATAGCTATAATCCTAAATTGCTGGCAGAATCACTGGACAACTGTCACATCTATTAATTTGAGCATTTATCAAAATGATGCTTATAAAATATTAAAATCTTAATGATGAAATATAGGTTGATATTAAGGGTTTTGTTTTTTAATGGTTGCTTTGTCTGTTCTGGTCTCAAAATATTTTCTCTTGATGACTGACTTGTCATAGCAAAAATATGAAGGAAGCAGTATTACCTTGTTTCTGTTTTGTGTGTGTGTGTGTGTGTGTGCATGTGTGTAAGTGTGTATGTATGTATATGTGTGTGCCAAAGTGTCAATACTGGGATTTGAGCACCAGACCTCAGGCTTTCGCTTACATTTTTTGCTTATAGATTGCACTCTTCCAATGGATATACACCTGTACCTCCAGCTTTTTTGCTGGATAATTGGAGAAAAGAGTTTCTTGAATTTGTCTGTTTGAGCTGGCTTCAAGTCTTGAACACCAGATTTCAGCCTCCTGAGTAGCTAGTATTACAAGTGCCTAGATATATTTTTGATTCTCAGAGGGCCTGGACAAAAGGTACATCCAAACCATGAACTCAAATTATGAATTTCTGAATTTGCAGAAATCGCAATACACAGGAAAAACAAATTAACACTAATCTTGGAGTTAAGAAAAATCAAGTCATAATTTCTAGTTCTTTCATATCTATTTATGCCATGTTAGGTTAATTTGTGCACAGTTCTGTGTCTTACTGCCCCTTTCCATAAAACAGGAAGGTTGATTTAGTTAATTTCTTATATTCCTTACAACTTGACCATTCTATGATTCCAAATTCTGCATTCTGTTTTAAATGATTCCAAAGGTATTTACTGAAAGATTTTTTTTTTATGTTTAGCAATGCCAGCTGCACAATAAGAAGAGTTGGTCTTTATTCATACTGAATTATGGTTTGGAAAGGGAAGTTTAAAGCAGAAAGAACATTAAATGAGAATTATGAAAGTACTTAGGTTTTGTTTGATATATAATACTCAGAGTTTACTTTTAATATTGTCACATAGTTTTCCAGTACTTCTATATACCAGATACCATAACATTAAGAATGAAACAAAAAAAATGATAGTCTTTTCTAGGATCTATTATCAGCAGATCATGGTGGGCACGGACCTATTTCCAGGCCTAGCCTAAACATGGAATTGAGGTAATACCAAGGCCTTGGGAAAGACAATGGGAGCCACCTGTGACAGTCCTTCCTAAGTGAACAATTTTTAAACAAGCCTGTGATTTTCATACTGAGTGCCCAGTTTTATTTAGGGATGGTTATGTTCACACCCATTTGGCCCAATGAGATACAAAACAAAATCTGTTATATTTTTAAAAATGAAAAAAATAGGCTGCAAATGACTAGAAAATATCCCATTCCTGCTGCTGTAGGCAACAATGTTATGAACAGAGCCACATTTAGCACGAGGATGGAAGTAGAAACAAATCAAGTCCCTGAGGAAAAGACAGGATAATCTTAAAGGTTGTTCTTCATTCGGTCTTCCTGATGTCCAGATAAAATCCTTCATGTATGTTCAAACTGCATCAGAATCAAGGTCTCTTCCACTGAGAACACAAATAATATAGCAGAAACTTGGAATAGGCCCAATATTTGGTTTAATGGCTGAGTGTCAAGATCATTACCTGCAGTAGATCATTGGTTGCAGGGTTACCATCAGTTATCTATACCAGCTTCCTTAGCCATATCTTCCCTTGTTTACCATTTCTATGCAGAAATTATGTCAGTACACCATAGGTCCTTCCTTACATTTTTTTTTTACACCAACTTAGCAAGCTACCATTATTGCATATCAGGGTAAGTAATATATACTTCTAAATCTAAATCTTTGAATCCATTTTCTTTCCCTACTTCCTCCCTCCCTCCTTTTTTTTTTTTGTCAGTCGTGGGGCTTGAACTCTGGGCCTGGGCACTGTCTCTCAACTCTTCAGCTTAAGGCAAGTGCTTTACCACTTGAGCTACAGCACCACTTCCTCCCTCCCTCCCTCCTTCCCTTCCTCTCTCCCTCCCTCCCTCCCTCCCT
>NW_012272706.1:0-2101 GCF_000151885.1 Dipodomys ordii
AAAAAAAAAAAAAAAGAAATCTTGCCTTTATGGTTCATGTGGATGAGTGTGTGTGTGTGTGTGTGTGTGTGTGTGTGTGTGTGTGTGTGAAGGCTGTCACTCTACCACTTGAGCCACACCTCTACTTCTGGCTTTTTGGTGGTTAATCTGAAGGTAAGTCTTTCATATCTGTGTGCCCAGGTTGGATGTGAACCAAGATCATCAGATCTCAGACTCCTGAGTAGCTGAAATTTCATACCTGAAATTTCAGGTATGAGCCACTAGCTTTCTAGTTCTTTTACATTTAGGAGTATGGCCCAAATTAGTGCATTGATATGAAATAAGTTGAAGTTTATTTTATTTAGGTACATATATATCATTGTCCACTACCAGTACATTTCACATATTTAACTCTGAATGTTGCAGCATGTGTCAATAGCACATTCCCTTATAGTTTACTTATCCATTCCTTTGTCAATGAATATTAGGGTTGCTTACAGTTCAGAGTAGCTTAAGACTACTCAATGTTCTTATAAAAGTCACTTATGGGCATTTTCTGTTTTTTGGGGGTTTTTTTGATTATTGGATAGAAATACCCAATTGTAATTTCTTTTTCTTTAGTGCCAAAGTTTTTATTTTATTTTTTATTGTTATTATAAAGGTGATATGCAGAGGCATGACAGTTATATAATTTGGGTAAAGTGTACTTGTTTTTGGACAATGTCACCCCTTCCCTTACTCTTGCCCAGTTTTTTCCCTCCTGTCCTCACCTACAGGTTGTACAGTTCATTTTCAACATAGTGTTCTAAGCAAGTACCAAGTATAATTTTTATGTTATAGAACTCATGCATGCTTAAATAAAGTATCCAAATAGCAACAGTGTTTTAGCTTTTCTCATCAACAATTTCTAAGTTCCAGTTGTTCAGTACCTTGGCTCCAACACTTGATATTATACATCGTCTTGATTTTTAGCCATTCTGGTGGGTACCTCATTGTGATTTTACTTTGTATTTCTTTGATGACTACTGATTTTGAGCCTCTTTCTTGTGTTTATTGTCCATTTATGTATCTCCTTTGTGAAGTGCCTTTTAAAAATTGTGTCATATTTTACTGTTGCTTTGTAAGTGTATTTGTCAGGTTTTGCTTACTATAATTAAATATCTGGGGCAAGGCAGCAAAGAGGAATGAGTATAATTTTAGAAATGGAAGTCCAAACAGTTTAACATGGGTTCTGGTAAGGGCACCACAATGGATGGACAGAGAGAGACAGACAGAGAGAGACACTGAGGTCCTACAATCCCTTCCAAGGACCCACCTCCTACTAACCTATGACCTTCCAACTAGGTTGCACCTCTAAAAGTTCCACCATCTCTCCCTACTTCTTATCCCTTTGAGGACAGAACTTCCAAAATAAGAACTCTTCCTAGCTAAATTCAAAACATATCCAAACCAGAGCAAACAGGAATTCTTTAATATATTTTTTATTGTAAAAATACTGTACAAAGGGATTACATTCCTATCAAGCATTGTTACCTCCTCCTTTGTTTTTCTCCTACTATCCCTTTCCTCCCCTCCTCCCCAACCTCTCCCCTTCCCCAACTTGTAAAGTTCGTTTTCAACATAGTATCTTGTACATCTCATTGTTACACTGGGTCATCCTGTATCCGTGTTTCAGCATTTTGTTATTTCCCTTCCCCTCCCCAAATTAAAAAAATGTATATATAAGATGCAGGACACCGAAATCAAATACATTGAAAACAGGGGTTATAAGATGGGGGAAGAACACACAAAAGAAACAAAAAAATCACATAATACATTAAAAACAACAGCAAGAGAGATAAAACTTCTTGTGTCTCTATCTTTGGGTTCATTTCACTTAGTATCATCTTATATGGTCATATGTACATAGCGTTTGAGTTTTTCTGTTTGTCCTAGACATATACTAGTTATTGAAAATAAGGAAAACCATGGGTCCTATGTTTCTTTGGGTCTGGCTTATTTCACTTTATATAATTTTTTTCCAAGTCTTTCCATTTCCTAACAAATGGGGCAGTGTCATTCTTTCTGATGGAGGCATAGAATTCCATTGTGTGTGTGTGAGTGTGTGTGTGTGTGTGTGTGT
>NW_012272707.1:0-1380 GCF_000151885.1 Dipodomys ordii
TTTGTTAGGAAATGGAAAGACTTGGAAAAAATTATATTAAGTGAAGTAAGCCAGGCCCAAAGAAACATAGGTCCCATGGTTTCCCTTATTTGCATTAAATTTCTTCAAATGGTAATTTGCTTTGCTTTTATGCTGTTTAGTATACTTTAGTTTGAAAGTTTTCCTCATGGTATTTTACTCTTTATATGAATATAATTTTTTAATTCCCTCTGAGTTTAGTCAACTCTCATTTTATCTTCTTGATTTTTAAAATCATTTCTGATTGTACACTGGGGAAAAGGATGGACTGTTCAGCAAACGGTGTTGGCGAAGCTGGGTTATGTATATGTAGAAGACTGACCACCTCGCTCACAAAAATCGACTTAAATGTATTAAAGAACTTAATGTAAGAATCGGAACTCTGAAATTATTAAAGGAAAACACTTCAAGACACAGTTATAGAAAATGATTTCCTGGGTAGGTCTCTAAAATCACAGGAAACAAAAGGAAGAATTGTCAAATGGAATTGTGTTAAGTTAGAAAGCTTGTGTACACCAAAGAAAATAATTAGCAGAGTGAAGAGACAGTATACTGACAAGACAGGATATCTGCCAGTTGTTTATCAAAAAGAGAACTCACTAAGTAGCCAGTAGAATGTGACATAAATGTTTGGGGGCTACTATATATTTTTAATAGATATTCATAGTTGTTTCGGTCCAGCCAATTGGTAACAAGATAAATCTGGTAGGATCTACCTTTCCCTTTGAATTAATTTCATAGTACTGCTAGTTTATTCACCATGAATATTAGAATATTGTATAAGAAATAAAATTTTGAACTTTTAGAAACTAGAGCACAGGAGAATAAGATGATGTGCAATTTGAAGAAAATTAAACTCACATTTTAAGGGTTGTTGGATGAAATTATTTTGTCATTCAAGTAGTTAATAGTTAATGCAAAATTTCCATTCTGTAAAGATGGATTTTAACACAAATATTATAGATATTAAAAACAATTAGAAACTAGTAATGATATACAAATTCCACATATACCTACAGCATAACTCCTTGAGATAACAGAGTCACAGAGACTCCATTATTTGTGTTCAAATACATCATTACTTCTGGATTTCAGTAGATCTATTTCTCTGGTATCATATCACTTTTTTTTGTAGTTCAGATAAGATAGTTATCTATAAGCTCAACATTATGTAATAATGGATAACCAGTGGGTTTTTCTCAGACTGATAATTCAACTGTAAATGCAAATAATAATATTGTATACCAAAGTCTGTCCTTCCTTCCTTTTTCTTTCTTTTCTTTCTTTCTTTCTTTTCTTTTTTTTTTTTTTTTTGAGTCCGGTTGTGGGACCTGAACTCTGGGCCTGGGCGCTGTCCCTCAG
>NW_012272708.1:0-1160 GCF_000151885.1 Dipodomys ordii
CTCTACCACTTGAGCCACAGCGCCACTTCCAGGTTTTTTCTTTTTGCTTATGTGGTGCTGAGGAATCAAACCCAGGGCCTCAGGCATGCAAGGCAAGCGCTCTACCACTGAGCCCACTGCCCAGCCCTTGGCCCAGTTCTTAGCTCCATCTTGATAGTACCTACCCATCCTCAGCATGAAAAATATTGTAAGCTTAATTCACAAAACTCTTAAGAAGGTTTATTGAACTTACCCTTCTCATAGACTGGTATCTTGGAGCATGGAGCTGTACCACATCCTTCTGTAGAAGCTCTATGGAACTTTCCAAGGAATAGCTGGAATCTCGCACACCTTTAAGGATATTTTCTTCATAATTATTTGTCATGACTGGTATAACTTCAGACACTTCAAAAAGTGCTGATTTTTTCTTCTAAGAGGAAAAATAAAATTACATTAACTACTGTAAACACACTGTCATTTGATCCCCCCACTAAATATTACAATGTCAAAAAATCTTTACTCCACCTTAGTATAATTCTTAACTGTCTAAAGTATTTTTAATATAGAAAATGTACATTTTTAGTATTGGATCTTTGTTCTTCCTCTGCCAAACATAAATAGCCTAATATTAAAATGGTAACTCCTCAGATTTATAGCATTTTGTATCCTATACCATGTACTTATTTGAGACAATTTCTTAAATGCTGTGAGGGACACCAGGCATCCCTAAAGATGCTCGTTTTAAAAATACGGTATCCAAATTACCTATTTCATTCCTTAAATGAGTCCATTTCCATTACTCTTTTTGAAGATTACATACAAGTGTTAGTATTTGAAAGAAAAAAGTATACCATATTCTTTCAAAACTGGGTTAAGTGCTCATTACCAAGCTAGCTTTCAAAATTCTGTCCTATTATGATCACTAACTATTCATGGCAATTGTACGGATATGATTCATTCATAGAATAATACCAGATTTCCACAAACATTAAAAGAACTAGCTCGTACAGTCTGGGGCATCATAGATTGTACAAAGATTTAACCTCATCATTTATACCTTGAATTTTGAAAGAACTTATGTTAAAAAAAAAAAAAACCGGGGCTGGGAAGGTGGCTCAGTGGTAGAGCGCTTGCCTTGTAATGCATGAGGCCCTGGGTTCGATTCCTCAGCACCACATAAG
>NW_012272709.1:0-2003 GCF_000151885.1 Dipodomys ordii
GGCTTGAACTCAGAGCCTGGGTGCTGTCCCGGAGCCTCTTTGTGTTCAAATCTAATGCTTTACCGCTTGAGCCATAGTGCCACTTCTGGCTCTTTCTGGGTATTTTATGGGAGATAAGGGACTTTCCTGCCTAGGCTGGCTTCAAATTGAGATTCTTAGATCTCAGCTTTCTCAGTAGCTAGGATTACAGGTGTGAGCCACTGGTGCCTGGGTATGTTTGAACATGTTACGCTTAAGCTAGAGATAAGTAGGAGTTATGCAGACACACATGGAAATCTCTCTTCTGCTTTGTGGCTGCAGCCCAGAACACACATGTCCATGTGGATATAAAAGAGACACATCATGGTTTCACCCTTGGGGATGAGGGTGTTGATCTTTTTCTCTGCAGGTTGGTACTGGGAACTTCTTTTTTTTTGGGGGGGGGTCCAGTCATAGGGCCTGAACTCTGGGCCTGGGCACTGTCCCTCAGCTCTTCAGCTCAAGGCTAGTGCTCTACCACTTGAGCCAGAGCGCCACTTCCACCTTTTTTTTTTTTTTTGCTTATGTGGTACTGAGGAATCAAACCCAGGGCCTCATGCATGCAAGGCGAGTGCTCTACCACTGAGCCACCTTCCCAGCCCCGGTACTGGGAACTTCTAAGTGGGGAATAGAAGGGATCAGGAAGCACTGCTCACATAGTGCCTCGAGAGGGCGCTGTAGAGCTGGGTGCTCTGCTAGGTGAGGGCTACCCAACAGTGAGGGGAAGAAGGCACCAAGACTGCTTTGTTGTGATTTCAAAGTCAGGGTCTGTGCCTAGAACTGAAGAAAGTCCAGCAATTTGTTTGGCTGCTGACAGAGGCAATCAAATCTGGCTACAGGATGAAGCGAGGAGTTAAAGGTGGCTTATGCTTGAGGTGTCAGAAAATAAGGACCACAAAAGTAAATGGAGGAGGAAAAAAGAAAACAAACCCAATAAGCAAGCACATCAGGAAAGGCCTGTTTGGTACTTTACACTTGTGCCAAGCCAACCAAGCAACATGAAACCCTGCTTGGAAAAATGCCTTCTTTCTCTGGCTGCAAAGCCCCTCATGTGAGAATAAAGCTCACTTGTGCACAAGAGCTATTCGTGTTGGACTAAGGTGGACTGCAGGGAGCAAAGAAAAACTGGTTAAAATGGATGCAGCAGCCCTGGGGGGGAGGGGGGTGTTGAACCAGGGAACAACTTTCAATGGAAAGGCCTCTCCCTGACAGTGGAACAGCTTTACCATTGGTTCTTCCTGTTGGTGTCTTTTCTACCTCCCCTCTGACCATGGAGGAGCCTTAGGCCTGCTCTCCTCCTATGGGCTCTGAGGTTCTTAGTTCTTAGGGCTGAAGCATGCCCTTCACAGGCCCTGAGGTTTCTTTCTCTCTTTCTTTCTTTCTTTCTTTCTTTCTTTCTTTCTTTCTTTCTTTCTTTCTTTCTTTCTTTCTTTCTTTCTCTCTCTCTCTCTCTTTCTTTCTTTCCTTCTTCCTTCCTTCCTCCTTCCTTCCTCCCTCCCTCCCTCCCTCTCTCCCTTCTTTCTTTCTTATCAGTCATGGGTCTTGAACTTGGGGCCTGGACACTGTTCTTCAGCTCCTCAGCTTAAGGTAAGTGCTCTACCACTTGAGCCACAGGGCCACTTCAGGTTTTCTGGTGGTTAATTAGAGATAAGAGTCTCAAAGACTTTCCTGCCTGGGCTGACTTTGAACTGCAGTCCTCAGGTCTCAGCCTCCTGAGTAGCTAGGATTACAGGCATGAGCCACTGGCGCTTGGCAGGCTCTGAGGTTTCTAAAGCTGGGCTTCAGGGAAGGATATTGGAAGCTCAAAAATGACCTGAGATAGCCTGGTGCCGGTGGTTCACGCCTGTAATCCTAGCTACTCAGGAGGCTGAGATCTGAGGATCACGGCTCAAAGCCAGCCCGGGCAGGAAAGTCCGTGAGA
The DNA here is from genome assembly GCF_000151885.1 of Dipodomys ordii. NCBI lineage: Eukaryota > Metazoa > Chordata > Mammalia > Rodentia > Heteromyidae > Dipodomys > Dipodomys ordii. The sequence continues at coordinate 1,940 of NW_012272709.1, forward strand.
CTCTTATCTCCAATAAACTACCAGAAAACCAGAAGTGGCGCTATAGCTCAAGTGGTAGAGCACT
>NW_012272710.1:0-1350 GCF_000151885.1 Dipodomys ordii
TTATGTGGTGCTGAGGAATCGAACCCAGGGCCTCAGGCATGCAAGGCAAGTGCTCTACCACTGAGCCACCTTCCCAGCCCTCCATTAGACTCTTATCCCCAATTAACCACCAGAAAACCAGAAGTGGCGCTGTGGCTCAAGTGGCAGAGCCCTCATCTTGAGCTGAAGAGCTCAGAGACAGCATCCAGGCCCACGACCGACAACAAAAAACGAACTATAGCTGGACAAAAAATGAACTACAGCTGGACTGAGCACTCGGTTCAGTAAATATTTTCTAAATAACTTACATTACAGGCACTGAAGGTAGAAAGCCAAGCAAACTATGTCTTTATTCAGGGAACTAAGACCCAGTGAGTATAGGGAATGTAATGTAACATCTGCAGTTATGGACTGAGAGCTGTGGAAGCCCATGGGGCTTTTTAAACCAGCTCAAGAAAGGGCAAGACCAAACCACATTCAGTATAAGAAATTGTTTGGATGAAGCCCAATATAAGGTGGGAGGCATGGAATTGGCCTGCAGGGGGTGAGGTGCTAAAGATCAGGGCATGAGAGCCTTCAGGCCCCAATGAGGAAAATTTTTTTTCCTTTGCAGTCCTGGGGAGGGAACCCAGGACTTTACAATTGTAAGACAGGCTGGCACTCTACTACCAAGCTACATCCCCAGTCTGGATCTTGAAATTTATCCTAGAATAGATTATGGAAAAGTTTTAGGGAAGAGGCTCCTTCTCATTTGTCTTAGCACAAATCAGAAAGTCCAAAATGCTTCTAAATCTGAAACTTCTCAGCATTTTAGATTTCAGATTTTTCAGATTAAGGATGCTCAACTGGTTGTTTCTGCAAGTATTTCAAAATCCATAAAACTCTGAAATCTAAAACAGTTCTGGTGACAAGCTTTTTGATTAAGGGATATGCAGCCTCTATCTCCAACTTCTAGAGCAGTGCCTGGCACAGAACAGGTGCAAAATAAATGTGCAATGAAACTTAAAACCCCATTAATGACCAGCAAAAGCCTAGGAAAATATTAGTGCCCAGAGTTTTATTAAACCAAAATCTTAAATGGGCTTGCTGAATATTCACTTTGTTTTTTGCAGGGCTGGGGGGGGGGGAGGGAGGGTGATGCTGGTCCTGTGGCTTGAATGCAGGGCCTCGGCACTGTCCATGATCTTCTTTTGCTCAAGGCTAGTGCTCTACCACTCAAGCCGTAGTTCCACTTCTGGATTTTTTTTTGTAATTTATTGGAGATAAGAGCCTTATGGGGGCTGGGAAGGTGGCTCAGTGGTAGAGTGCTTGCCTTGCATGCCTGAGGCCCTGGGTTCAATTCCTCAGCACCACATAAGCAAAAAGAAAAAA
>NW_012272711.1:0-2556 GCF_000151885.1 Dipodomys ordii
CGCCCGCTCGCGCGCTGCCACGGCCACACGCGCCGAGTTCCGCCGGCTGGTTCCTGCCGGACCAGGCACGCTAGCCTGCCGCTTCCGTGACGTGAGACGGCTTGGGGTCCACCGTGGCCCACGGCTTACTTTGGGTTTGCGGGCTCCATCACTCACAGACATGCTCTCGGACCGCGCGCCTCCTCAAGGGCCGCCGCCCCTCCTTCCTGGATGGCCCGGCCACCGCTACAGCTCGACGTGTCGTAGCGTGCGCTGCGATTGGTGAGCGCTCGAGTGCGGGGCGGGGCTTGTGCTGTAGGCGGGCTTTCCAGAGTTGTCGAGAGTGCCTAAACCCGCGATGGTGCGGGGCTGCTACCGTAGCTAATTGCCCACTTGGGTCCTGAACCTGAGAAGCATGCAAAACGGATGGCTTTGGCGCTCTCCCTCGGGCTCCTAGTGTGGGAAATGCAGGATTAGGTGTCAGAATGGAAACCCAATGCCAACTATTGGGGTTCAAACGAAGTCTGTATTATCAGGAACCAGCTGACCTTGAATAAAAATAAAAAGCCTACACGTGCCGCGAATCCGATAATTAGGACTTAAGGAATAGCAATAACTTGGTAAAATGAAGAAAAGATGCAGCATTAATTTCCCCATCTAATAGAGATTCGGAAGGGCTAATAGATGATCATCAAAAGGAGAGGTTCTGTTTAGCTCTAGTGGCTCATGCCTGTAACAGGGGCTGAGATCTGTTTTTTGTTTTGTTTTGTTTTGTTTTTTGTATTTGTATCCGCAATTAACCAGCAAAAGGCTGGAAGTGTAGCTGTGGCGCAAGTGGCAGACTCAGGAGCCTTGAATTCCAGCCCTAGTACCAGAACACCAGCAACACCAGCAACAAGGACAAAAGCAAAAATAAAGAAAATGAACTTTTTTTGAAAGTGAAAAGCCCACAAAACTGGAAGAAAATAACATGGGTAAAGTACAAATTCAAAATCTTTTTTTTTTTTTTTTGGTCCGCCATGAGACTTGAATTCTGGGCCTGGGCGCTGTCCCTCAGCTTTTCAACACAAGGTTAGCTCTCTACCACTTGAGCCACAGCACCACTTCGAAATTCAAAATTATTTTAAAAAATATCATCCAAAGGGAACTCAGTAGGTATGAGCAGACATTTTTTAGAAAAAAATGTATATTGCAAGAAATTTCAAATGAAATGAAAATGAATAACATAATAAATGCATTCCTATAGCTATCTATTACAGAGATTAATAAATGTGGCAATACCAAGAATTGAAGAAGACATGAATCACCTACATATCACTGTTCAGAGTGTAAATTGATAAAGACCACTTTGAGAAAAATAATGTCACTGTCATACATGTGACTCTTAGGTATATTCTGCAGAAAATGTTTCACAGGATTACATACACAAAATTATTTGTGTAACATCACATTATAAGAGCCAAAAAGTAGAAAATACCTAAATATACAGAAAAACTCCACTAATGAATTTTGATGTAATTACACAATGAAAGATTATACAACATTAGAACTTGGAATAAATACATTGCTGGAATAAAGTAATTCTTAGAAGAGAGGTTATACCCATTTCCTAAAGATCAGGCGCTGGTGGCTTATGCCTGTAATCCTACTCAGAAGGCTGAGATGTGAGGATCATGGTTCAAAGCCAGCCCAGGCAGGGAAGTTCCTGCGACCCTTATCTCCAATTAACCACCACAAAACCAGAAGTGGTGCTGTGGATCAAGTGGTAGAGTGCTCACCTTAAGCTGAAGCGCTCTGGGACAGTACCCAGGCTCAGAGTTAAAGCCTCACAACTGCCGACAATGATGACAACAACAACAACAAAGATTTAATTACGAGGACAAATCAATAAAATGCTATTAGGCATATAGTTATTTATAGTATAACTCCCTAATTCACAACAAAAATAAATTAAAAATCATAATGAGGTTAGGCAGGGGAGATCACACCTGTAATCCCACGTATATATGAGGTAGGAAAATCATAATTTTGAGTCAATGCCATTCAAAAGTAGAAACAAGACCCTATCTCAAAACTAAAATATGGCTGGGTTCTGGTGGCTCATGCCTGTAATCCTCAAGAGGCTGAGATCTGAGGAATGCAGCTCAGGTGAGATTCTAACCACCCAACTAACCACCCAAAAAATAAGTAGTGCTGGGGCTCAAAGTATTAGAGGGTTAGCCTTGAGAGGATAAAGCTCAGGGACATTGCCCAGACCCTGAGTTTAAGCCCCAGGACCAACAAACAACAACAACACCTAAAATACAAACAAAAGCATGTCTCATGAGTTAGACCATTTGCCAGCCATGCACAAGACCTGATCACTATTAACCATTCAATCATTATAATGTTTTATTCTGATTAAGGGAGGGAGACAGAATGAAGAAAGTGTCTATATGCACATGTAAATTAGATAAGCATTTCAGATGTTTGTAGCTGCCCGTTTTTTTTTGTCGGTCGTGGGGCTTGAACTCTGGGCCTGGGCGCTGTCCTTCAGCTCTTCAACTCAAGGCGAGCGCTCTACCACTTGAGCTACAG
>NW_012272712.1:0-2603 GCF_000151885.1 Dipodomys ordii
TTAGTACTGCTGTTGAGACCAGTGATGTTCGAATGGTACCAGTTTTCCCTCCATTTTGGAACTCAGATTTAAACACAGTCCAATGACCAGTCCAATTGTCATTACAATTCATTAAGATACATAATTCTACATTGGTTTTACTCAAGTGTTTTCAAGATGATTAGAAAAGTTGTATCACACTACCCTTAAAAAGCAGGCATTATGAACTCTTTTTACCTATGCCAACCAAGAATACTTTTTGAAGCTGAATATCAGGGGCTCACTCCTGTATCCTACCTAGTTGTGAAGTAGAGACAGGGAAGATCACACTTCAAGGCCAGCCCCAGCAGAAAAGTTCATGAGTCCTCTTAACTAAGAGCTAGGTATATTATAGTCCTGTCATCTTAGATATGATAGGAAGCCTAAAATAGGTGAACCTGATAGGTGTGCACATGGGCAAGAAGCAAGAACCTATCTAAAAAATATCAAGCACAAGAGGATGGATCTGATCAAAACAGATTGTCAGTGAATATGAAAACAGAGCAATAAAATCTATTAAAATTGTATCAGGAAGGCAGAGGTGGCAAGGGAGAGTGACAGAGAGGTGAGATTAACTGGAATGCATTGTATACATGCACAGAAATGTCATAAGACCCTGCCTTGTAGAGCTAATGAATGCTAATTAAACACAAAAAGGGCTGGAAGTATGGCTCAGCAATAGAATGCTTTCCTACAAAGCATGAGGCTCTGAGTTCAAAGGCCAGGATAGTCAAAAAATAAAAATAAATGAAATAAAAACACCAGAAAGACTGTCTTTTGATCATTTTTTTTTAATTTCGAAGACTGGTATCAGACTTTGAAATCTTCTCAAATAACAGCTTTATTAACATAAATATTTCACAGACCATACATTTATCCTTTGAAAGCATGTCATTCAATGGTTTTTAGTATGTTTATGGAGTTGTGCAATTTTCAGCCCTAATTTTAGAAAATTTGAACACTTACTACTCATCAACAGTTTTCCCCATTCCCTCTGCCCATGCTCCCAGCAACAACTCTTCTACTTTCTGTCACTATGGATACACCTATTTTAGAAATCTCACATAAATGAGTCATACGGGATGCAGCTTGTGTGTAGCTTTTCTTAGCATACTTTCAGGGTTCATTCACATTGTGGCATGAATCATCAGCATTCCATGCCTTGTATATCCAGATAATATTCTATTCCACAGGTAGACCATATATAGTTTATCTACCCATCAGCTGATTGGCACTAGAGAACTTCTAATTTTCGGCTATTAAGAATAATGCTTAGCTGAGTGCTGATTACAAGCTCATGCTTGTAATCCAAGCTACTTATGAGGCTGAGATCTAAGGATTGTGGTTTGAAGCCAGTCCAGGCAAGAAAGTCCATGAAATTCTTATCTCCAATTAATCACAGAAAAAGCTGGAAGTGGTGCTATAGCTCAAGTGGGACAGTGCCCAGGCCCAGAGTTCAAGGCCCAGGACTGCCCCTTCCCCCCAAAAAAAGAATACTGTTTAGTCAGGTGCTGTGGCTCACACTAGTAATCTTAGCCACTCAGAAGGCTGAGATCTGAGGATCACGATTCAGTTAGATCATGCAGAAAAGCCCATGAGACTTTTATCTAAGATTAACCAACAAAGAGCCAGAGGTGGGGGTGTGGCTCAAGTGGAAGAGCACTAGCCTTGAATGAAAAAGACAAGTGAGAGTGAAAGTCCCTGAGTTCAAGCCCCATTATTGTTCCCCCCCCCTTCCCCTGCCAAAAGAATAAAGCTAGGCTGGGAAGGTGGCTCAGTGGTAGAGTGCTTGCCTTGCACGCATGAGGCCCTGGGTTCGATTTCTTAGCACCACATAAGCAGAAAAAGCCGGAAGTGGTGTTGTGGCTCAAGTGGTAGAGTGCTAGCCTTGAGCTGAAGAGTTGAGGGGCAGTGCCCAGGCCCAGAGTTCAGGCCCCACAATTGACAAAAAAAAAAAAAAATAAGGCTTTGGTGCACATGTATACAGGTAATGTTTTCACTTCTTTGGTTATATACTTAGAAGGGACATCACAAGGGAAAATAGTTCTCAATAACAAAGTAGTAGGTAATAGTCTAGAAAAATGTTCATCTTCCCCTACTTCATCTTAAGTGACTTTTAATATTATTCAATTATCAAAAAAGCAACATAGTAAATCTGGTTTTCTCCTTTAAAATAAATTTTTGGTTTCTCACAGTGTAGGAAATATCAAGGGTGATTTTGGTTTAGTAATTCCAATATATATCTGCTGCTCTTTATACACAACTCAACTGTTATTCAGAATTCTAAATTATATTTTAAATTCTAGCCCATCTAGAATGAAGAGTATTGCTGGGCCTGAAGTGGTTTAAGAGCAGAAATGGAGAGACCTACTTCATTAAACTGGAGAATAAGGGTTTTTTTCTCCATATGACACCAGATTGTTAAACACACAAAATCTGCCCACTGTCATCAGAATACATGCACATATAATAATGTCATTTGAGAAAATTATAGTTAAAATTATTTCTACATTCTTTAAGACAGCTACAGTGAGAGGTGAAATAATGAGGCAGGGCTTTAGTTTGAATAAAAACTAAAATTTGTC
>NW_012272713.1:0-1201 GCF_000151885.1 Dipodomys ordii
AGGAGAGGAGAGGAGAGGAGAGGAGAGGAGGGAGGTTGAGAATTTGGCTCAAATTCACCTGTATTTTCATATTCATTTGTTCTCAAACTCATCTTGGTTCTCTCACCTTTGTTTTCATACCTGGTACTGTTAAACTATTTTTTTTTTGGTAAGTCATGAGACTTGAACTTAGAGCCTGAGTGCTGTCTCTGAGTTCTTATGCTCAAAGCTAACTACTACTTTAAGCCACCCGTTTTCTGGTGGTTAATTGGAGATAAGAGTCTCATGGATATTCATGCCTAGGCTGGCTTTGAACTGTGATTCTCAGACCTCAGTCTGTTTCCTGAGTATCTAGGATTATAGACGTGAGCCACCAGCGCCTGCCAGTTGCACTTATTAAGTGGACTCAGGAACTTTAACACTGACCAGCTCCTTAAACTTTGGTCATTGATGTCTGGTCATCTCTTCAAAGAAAGGACGGATTTTGTAATATACTTCTTTCAAGACAGATGTTCATCTTTGAGATAAGAAAATCTCTGAAACATATTTGGGGGTCATGAAAAGTCTTTTTATCCCCTGTTTGTTTCTTTCCTCCTTCTCTTCTTCCTTTCTTTCCTTCCTTTCTCTCCTTTTTTCTCTCCTTCCTTCCTTCCTTCCTTCCTTCTTTCCTTCCTTCCTTTCTTTCTATCTTTCTTTCTTTCTCCCTCTCTTTCTTTCTCCCTCTCTTTCTTTCTTTCTTTTCTTCTACTCATTTGTCAAAATCATTCCAGATTTTAGGAATCAAATAAGTAGCATTTAAACATGGAACTAGTGTACGAAGTCTTAGATTCTGATTTTTCTACAACACTGTCGAAATCCTACCAAAGCTTATCTTGAGAGAAGCTTTTGTTTTTTTACTTCATAGAATATAAAGCTCCTGATTGTACAATGCTGCACAATGGTCGTTTTAGTAGAGGGAAAATACATTCTGAAGGTATCACTTTCCAAAAGAAATTGAAGAAAAAATAGTAAAGAAGTAGTACAAGAAATATAAATTTTTATAATGCTCTTTTAATCTATCTTGCCTACAGTAGCATCAGCAAAAGGAAGGGAGAGACAAGCCTGGTTCTCCTTAGCCTGCTTTCCTTGAAGAAACTATTAGTCACATAATTATTTTTCTTTTTTGTTCCTTCCTTCCTTCCTCCCTTCCTCCCTCCCTCCCTTCCTCCCTCCCTCCCTCCCT
>NW_012272714.1:0-1693 GCF_000151885.1 Dipodomys ordii
CCCCCCCCCAAATAAAAGACATCAATACTAAAAAATCAGTTTTCCAAGCCTAGGTGCCAATGGCTTATGCCTATAATCCTAGCTACTCAGGAAGCTGTGATCTGAGGATCGTGGTTCAAGTCCATGAGTCTCTTGTCTTCAATTAACTGCCAAAACTTGAAGTAGAGCTGTGGTTCAAATGATAAAGAGTACTAGACTTGAGCAGAACAGCACAGACATAGCACTCAGGCCCTGAGTTCAAGCCCTAGGACCAGAACACACACACACACACATACACACACACATACACACACACACACACACAATCAACTATCCCTCATGAACTATTTGGTTATCTTCAAAGTATAATTTGTACAGGAAAAATTTAACATATTAACACAATAAGTGACTTAATTTGTTGTAATATGTCTTATTTTACAAATTTATTAGATTTTCATTAAGAATACCATTTAAAAATTAACTTTGTATTATGAGCAACTTTAAGCACACATAATAAATATGTATCTTAAATATTTCAAAGTTAGAACACAAGAATCAAGCTCTATTATATATAAAATTCCCCTTGAAAAAAAAGTAGGACATGACTTGTAAGGCTTTTAGGTTTTTTTAATCAATGTCTTAGATTGTTAGATAAAACACAAATGTGTTTAATAATGTATACTTAATGACTTGTTTAAAAATTCCTGACCTAAAAAAAAAAAAATTCCTGACCTAGAGTTTCATTTCATAGTCTAGGATTCTGAAACTTCAAGTAGAAGTGCATGTCTTTCAGGTAAAAAAAATTATTTCAGGAAAAGTATTTTATTAAAAGTTGTTCATCATCCAAAATTAAAGAAAATGGAAAAATATGCACATTTTTATTTAGCTGAAGAAATAGCAACTTGTGGTTAGACAAAATTAGACATTTTAAAATTTATTAAAGAGAAATTTTGACATTTTAAAAGAAATATTTTCCTTAAAAAGTTAAAGAGAGAGCAGGGAGGATAGTTGTAAAATTGCCTGGCATGGCTAATGCTGTGGATTCAATCCCTACCACTCTAGGGAAAAACAAATACTTGAAAAGACAAGATTGTAAGTAAGACTTCAGATGATCTAAACTTAAGTGAGCCTTTTCAGTCTATGACAATCATTCAAAATGTTATTTCAGCTTTTAAAAATGAAAAATTAAGTCATAATTTTTTAAAAATAAACTCATGTACAACATAAGCTCTAATCAAACCCTTATAGTATAATAATATAAAAATAAACTCATGTACAACATAAGCTCTAATCAAACCCTTATAGTATAATAATCATTCAAAGTGTTATTTCAGCTTTTTAAAATGAAAATTTAAAAACCATACATCTTTTTAAATAAACTCATGTACAACAAAAACGTCAATCAAACCATTAAATAATGTACCTCTTACACTTTTAATGAAAGATTCTAGTCTTTCAAGCAATTCCAAATCTCTTTCAAAGTCATAAAAATGGTGTTCAACCCAGTGCCGAAACACATTTAAGACCCTGATAAAATGGAAAGAAACATATTTTAGTAAAAGTTAAGTATTCACTTACGGTTCTTTAACTTTTCTAATGCTTTGGTAATAGTTTTATATACAAAAACCAATATAATACTTAAATAGTCTCTAATCCATATTTAATTACTACCTTAAGTATTTCAGTAATATGAAGAAAGTCAGCTTCTAAATTG
>NW_012272715.1:0-3174 GCF_000151885.1 Dipodomys ordii
TCATTGGAGAAAAGAGGCTCACAGACTTTCCTGCCCAGGCTGGCTTTGAACTGTGATCCTCAGCTCTCAGCCCCCTGAGTAGCTGGGATGACAGGTGTGAGCCACCAGCGCCAGGCTTCATTTCATTCTTCCTCGTGCCTAAATAACCCTCCATTGTGTAGCTCCATCCATTCATGAGCGGGTGGACGTGGAAGCTGACTGCACACAGCATGGGCGTTGTGAATCATGGGTGGTGAGTGTCTCTATTGTATGCTCAAGTGTGTGTATGTGTGTGTGTGTGAGTGAGTGTGTGTGTGTGTACACCAGTACGAGGGCTTGAACTCAGGGACTGCCATGGGCTTTTTTTTTGTTTTTTACATTTTATATCTTATTTTGTTACCTCCATATTTAATAACAAAATGGGATCACAGTACAAAGCAATTCAAATAATTACAACATTAGTGATGGATTGCAACGCACTGCATGCCCATTAACCCGCCACAACCGGAAACAAGGCAATAGCGGAGACCGGACCGTGGAGTTGAGGTTTGGGGTACCAGGGACCTGTTCCCTTCTGCCAGCTTCAGATCCCAAGGGTTCATTCACCAAGGTTTGTATTGGTCTTGTGCAGGAAGTAAGGTACGGACTTCAACCTGCGACAATATTATGTATTCAAGAGGTAGGTGAAGGAGAGCTAAACAGTAAACAGCTCACGATTTGCATAATTTGTATCAGTCCACACCCAGGGTAGAAATCAGAATTCTGGTTAAGCTAGGACTGATTGACCTTTCCGGGAAACTCTCAGTGTTCTTGAGAGTATATTAGAAGGCCTTCCAAAATCCCAATCTTTTCAGGGTCTCACAGCTTGGATTGTTGGGTTTGCACAATGATTTCCCCCCGGTTGAGAAAGGTTCACAGATAAGAGGGGAAAAAGTGTCGTCAGATCATTCACAGTGAGGGTGCTACCTCTGGCAGAATTCCTACAGACGCCCATGGCCCCGGTGGCAGAGTCATTGCCACTGCGCCCCCAGCACTGCTTCCCAGAGCTGAAGACTTGGAACCCAAAGCAGTAAAGTTGTTGGAATCTACAGAATTCAAAGCTGCATTGTCATGGTCGTATCTAAAATTTCTCCTATGATCAGGCAGCATATCTTGATTCTGCACAGCATTACAGAAGGAAATATCCACTCAGTATTGTTTGAGCCTCTCTATCAGTCCAGGGACTGGAGGAGCCCTGAGCTGAGGACAAACACTGACTCTTAACTTTCCAGGGTCAATTCTACATCCTGGCGGAGATCCGCATGTCAATTCCTGATACGGTTTTCTAAGGTGGTGCTTTTTCTGAAGCATTTGGGTTTCCCTTTTTCTTAGTTGCAGCAAAATCGCTCTTCTTCATGGCTAAGTATCTCTGAATGCTATGATTGCTCCTCCCGGAGTCCCATCTACAGCATTCCAAAAATATCCTTGGTCATACCATAGTACAGATTCACATACCAAATCCACTGGCTGATCATGCTCCTGGTCTTGTTTATATGTGCCTGGTTTTCTTGTATCTTTTTCCATACCGTTTGCATTTGCTTTGAAATCAGCTCCTGTTGCTCCTCAGCACCCTTTCAATGGGCTAGTGTGTGTGAGCCTGGTGCTCCTGAGTCTGCAATCAGTGCTGACAGAGTAGGTCCTTGTCCATCTCACAGACACCTGCTTGCTCTCCTTGTGTGTCCCACACGTTTGTTTCTCAGAGCTTGGCCTTTCTGGCAATGGTCACCAGGCTCTTCAGAACGATGTTGCTTTGGAGGTTTCTTTGCTGGAAGAGTTCTCTGCAGACAGGGCAACTGGCTGGAGTCTGGGTTTCTTCCCAGGAAAGGCAAAGACACGTTCGACAAAAACTGTGCCCGCAGCCTATGGTGACTGGGTCTATGAAAGTATTCATGCGTTATCTAACGCAGCTTAGTTCCTTCTGGAAGGCTTGGGCAGTGTCAGCGTCCATCACTCCAAGGAGCAAGTTGGGTGCCTGTGGCTCACGTCTGTAATCCAACCTACGCAGGAGGCTGAAATCAGAGGTACCCACGCTCCAAACTCACTCTGTCCTGCTGATTTGGGATGGTCTGCCATGGACTTTTACCCCAGTCAGGCTTTCAGCTGGGATCCTCAGAATTCAGCTTCCTTGAGTAGCTAGGATTTATAGGCTTGTGCACTGGTGCCTGGTTTTATACATGGTTACTTATTGAGATGATGAGAATATTCTAGAATGGCATGTGGCTTACACATGGTTACCTATTGAGATGATGAGAATATTCTAGAATGGCATGTGGCTTACACATGGTTACTTATTGAGATGACGAGAATATTCTAGAATGGCATGTGGTGAGGACTACAATCAGCAAATATAGGAAGTAAAATAAATAAGTAAAAGCCCCTGAGTTGGACACTTTCTGTGGTCAAGCCCCGTGCTAGGTGAATGAAAGCTGGGAACATTTTTTTAAAAATCACAAAAATAAGCTGGGTGTCCGTGGCTCATGCCTGTCATCCCAGCTACTCAAGAGCTGAGATCTGAGGATCATGGTTCAAAGCCAGCCCGGGCAGGAAAGTTCCTGTGAGACTCTGATCTCCAATGAACCACCAGAAAACCAGAAGTGTCACTGTGGCTCAAGTGGTAGAGTGCTCGCCTTGAGCTGAAGAGCTGACGGACAGCACCCAGGCCCCGAGTTCAAGCCCTACCACCAACCCCCACAATAAAAAATCACGGAAATAAAGTGAAATACTGATTGATACTGGGGGGGGCAGCGTACCTCCATGGAAGCAGCCGGATGCCACCGCCCCGGCCCTGGGTGCCAACTGTGCCAGTTGCCAACTGGCTGAGCTCAAGCAGTCATTCCAATGTCCCAATGTGGGCGTCGATTTCCCCATCTGCCAAGCAGGAGGAACCATGCTCATCTCTCTCCCACAGGCTGCGAGGTTAGCTAGGGCACGTACACACACACACACACACACACACACACACACAGGATCAAGGGTGGGCACGCCAGGCGACAGCCAGCTTTGCCAGGGGGTGTTCTCCACACCGAGCGCGCCAGGCCTCCCTCCATGGGTGGCTGACGATTTCTACACCCAGGCCGGGCCCTGGGTGTGTCCTGACTGGAGTCAGGAGGTGGCAGAAGCTTTGGTGGCAATAAAAGGGACTAGCAGTCACAGGCG
>NW_012272716.1:0-1185 GCF_000151885.1 Dipodomys ordii
GCTAGCCTTGAGCTGAAGAGCTGAGGGACAGTGCCCAGGCCCAGAGTTCAGGCCCCACGACAGGAAAAAAAAAATGTGGGGAGAAATGTAAATTCAGAAAATCACAGCTTGCAAGCAGAAGCCATTGCTGGAGCCAGTTAACTGGTTGGAATATTTAAAAGCATGACCAGTAATTGCACAGCTAATATTTAATGCAGTAGTTTCTACATCTAAACACTGAATGTTCCATTTAATCCTCCTAAAAACTAAACTGCAGCCCAGCGTCAGTGGCTCGACCTGTAATCCTGGAAGGCTGAGATTTGAGGATCGTGGTTCAAAGCCAGCTTGGCAGGAAAGTCTGTGAGCCTCTTCACCATCAAAAAAGCTGAATGTAGAGCTGTGGCTCAACTGGTATAGGGCTCTAGCCTTAAGGAGAAAATGATCAGGGACAGCAATTCAAGCCCCAGGACCCCAGGGCCCGCCCCCACCCCGCCACACACACACACACACACACACACACACACACACGCACACACACACACGCACACACACACACATTGCAATGTGTTCCCATTTTACAGAACAGAGGTCCCAAAGCTTATGTCACGCCCGACACCGTTGAGTGGCGGTGGATCCTGTTTCCTGGGACAATGTTTCTTCATTAAAGGAACCGGTTTTGATCTTGACCGGCCTTAAGAACCTGGCACTCATCTAACCTGAGATCAGCAACGGCGGCCGCAGGACGCGCTGGATCAAAGATCAGAAAGTGAGGTCAGGTACCGCAAGGCTGTCTTCGGCACCAGCTCCTGGGTGACCAGCCCTCATGGGAGGAAACCCAGTTAAAGCCGCTCCCGGGCGGCTAGGTGACCACCGGAAACCGAACGCGCCGGGCGGCCTCCGGTGACCACCAAGCCGGGCCCAGCTCAGCTGCCCCCGCGCTAGCTCCGCCCGGACCCTTTTCGTGGTGGCCCCGCCTCTCGGAAGTGGGGGCGGGACTTCTAAACCGTGGGCGCCTGAGGGGCGGAAGTAGCTGTTGGACGCCTCCTCCTGGCTTTAAATCCTTGCCGTCTCGGGAGCTCGGCGCTCGTTGCTGGGGTCCGGCGTCGCGCGCCCGATGGCTCTGGACGTGAAGTCTCGAGCAAAGCGCTATGAGAAACTGGACTTCCTCGGGGAGGGGCAGGTGAGACCCCGGGAGGGCCCTGGGAG
>NW_012272717.1:0-2867 GCF_000151885.1 Dipodomys ordii
TTTTTTCTTTTTGCTTATGTGGTGCTGAGGAATCGAACCCAGGGCCTCATGCATGCAAGGCAAGCGCTCTACCACTGAGCCACCTTCCCAGCCCCATTGTTTGTACTTCTAGATGGAAATTCTTTTGAGATAGCTGCTTAAAAAGACAGCAGAAATTTCAACCCTTAGTGCTAGAATAGTTTTTCTTTTTTGATGCTATTGCATTCTTCTCATTCTAATTCTTTTAAAATATGTTCTAGTTTTTGTAAGACCTTGTGTATTTTTACAAACAAATTATATGTTCTTTTTTTTTTGGTCCGGTCGTGAGGCCTGAACTCTGGGCCTTGGCGCTATCCCTCAGCTCTTCAGCTCAAGGCAAGCGCTCTATCACTGAGCCACTTTCCCAGCCCCATGTTTTTATTTTTTAAAGAAGAGATTATAACCTAAAATAAAACTATTTTGATAGAAAATTGGAAGATACACTGTAGAATTTTTTCAATCTATTCATATTTGATAGTTTACTTTTATTATGTATGGACATTTCTGTTATCCATTGCCCAAGTTTTTAATAAGATATTCATAAAAACGTTATTTTCTTGCAGCATGAAGTTTTGCTTTAATTAGTATATTCAATATTTGTTAAGATGTCTACAGGAGCCACTAATTACTTTGCATTTTTCTTTGTGCTAGTATGTATGTACATTTATATAGGCATGAATTATTCTTACTTATGGATGTTTTACCTTCTTTTTTTTCTCTTCAGATTCTGTCACAATTTAAGAACAGATGTACCTTATAGCTCATGGAAGAGAAGACACAAATCAAGACATTTTTGGGTTCCAAGTTGCCAAAATATGGTGCAAAATCTGTAAGAAGTACACTGAAGCCAATGCCCAATGGGACAGCTGTTACTCTATTAGGAACGTCCAAGGGTAGTAACGTCAAAAGTTATATAAAAAATAATGGCTCTGATTGTTCATTGTCTCATTCCTTTAATTGGAGAAAAGCAAATAAATACCAACTTAGTGCACAAACTGTTGAAGAACCTAACAATACTCAACATTCACATGATAAACTAATTGATCCTGAAAAACATGCTTCTACTCAAGGAATGTTGGATAAAAATGGGGTAAAGGGAGGTTTAAAAAGCATTCCTTTGTTCACATCAAAGTTAACAAGGCCATCTACTATGTTTGTATCGTCTACAGAGGAGGTAAACCAAAAGTCTTTTTCTGGACCATCTAATTTGGGTAAATTCACCAAAGGCACATTACTAGGAAGGACTTCATATTCTTCAGTCAGTGCTCAAAAATCTCAGTTGAATGGGTTTTATGGAAATCGATCAGCTGGTAGCATGCAGAGGCCCAGAGCAAACTCCTGTGCCACTCGAAGTAGTTCTGGAGAAAGCTTAGCACAGTCCCCAGACAATATTAAGTCTATGGCTTGTGAAAGAATGGTAAGGTCACAGAGTTTTTCACATTCCATTCAGAATTCATTCCTTCCCCCTTCATCTATAACCAGATCACATTCCTTCAATAGAGCTGTTGATCTTACAAAGCCTTATCAGAACCAGCAGCTACCCATTAGAGTGCCTCTTCGGTCAAGTATGCTAACAAGAAGTTCTCGGCATTTGGAAGTACTCAATGGGAATGAACATTTGGGGTATGGATTTAATAGGCCTTATGCTGCTGGTGGAAAGAAATTGGCTTTAGCAAATGGTCCAGGTGTAACTTCTACTTTGGGTTATAGGATGGTTCACCCTTCTCTACTGAAATCCAGCCGACCTCCATTTTCTGGGACTATCACAATTGATGGTAATAAAAATTCATCTCCTGACACATGTGTAGAGGAAGAGGCTACAGTTTTAGTTAAGGACAATACTATCAATAAGGACCAAGAAGTAGTTGAAAATGAAAGTTATAGAAGAGAAAATGACCAGACCATGAAACATGATACTAAAATTAGATACCTGAGTGATGATGTGGATGATATTTCCTTGTCTTCTTTGTCATCTTCTGATAAGAATGATTTAAGTGAAGATTTCAGTGATGATTTTATTGATATAGAAGACTCCAACAGAACTAGAATAACTCCAGAGGAAATATCTCTCAAAGAAGAAAAACATGAAAATGGACCTTTGAAGGATACATTTGATTCCCCCAAGGAAAATGAAAAAGCCTTTTGTAAAACTGACGAATGGATAGATTTAAGTGTTTCTGGTAAATATTAACATCCTTGAATTTACTTGCTTTCTCCTAGATATTATAACTGAATTTACATTTAGGATTATCTTTTTTTTTTTGTCAGTTGTGGGGCCTGAACTCTGGGCCTGGGTACTGTCCCTCAGCTCTTCAGCTGTAGACCAGCGCTCTACCACTTGAGCCTCAGCCCCACTTCGGCTTTTTCTGCTTATGTGGTGCTGAGGAATCGAACCCAGGGCCTCATGTATGCAAGGCAAGCACTCTACCACTGAGCCACTTTCCCAGCCCCAGGATTATCTTTCTAAGATAGAATCAGTTTTATGGCGTGGGCTGGATCTATTGAATCTGGAGTGGGGCAACATTTATCTTCCTTGTGTCTTTTGTTCCCTGTCCTTTTGTTCCCTATCCTATTTTCTCCCGATCTAAAGCAAAGTCAGTAAAAGGTCTTTTATCTTTGTTCTTTCTTGGCTGTCACACCCAAGGCACTTCATATTTAATATAGACAGTGTTTCCCAAATGATCTCTCTATCTAAAGTGATAGATCATTGGTATTTGTTAAGAAAAAAAGCTATGTCAAAGGAAAAATGAGATAATGAAGATCATGCCCAGTCTAAATTTACT
The DNA here is from genome assembly GCF_000151885.1 of Dipodomys ordii. Classification (NCBI taxonomy): domain Eukaryota; kingdom Metazoa; phylum Chordata; class Mammalia; order Rodentia; family Heteromyidae; genus Dipodomys; species Dipodomys ordii. The sequence continues at coordinate 2,802 of NW_012272717.1, forward strand.
TTATAGCAATCTTTTTTTTGTGTGTGTGTCCGGTCATGGGGCCTGAACTCTGGGCCTGGGCACTGT
>NW_012272718.1:0-1789 GCF_000151885.1 Dipodomys ordii
TTTTTCTTTTTGCTTATGTGGTGCTGAGGAATCGAATCCAGGGCTCAGGCATGCAAGGCAAGCGCTCTACCACTGAGCCACCTTCCCAGCCCCTTCTTTCTTCCTTTCTTTCTTTCTCTCTCCCTTTCTCTCTTTTCTTCCTTCCTTCCTTTCTCTCTTTCCTTCCTTCCTTTCTTTCCTTTCTTCCTTTAATTTCTTTCTTTCTTTCTTTCTTTCTTTCTCTCTCTTTCTTTCTCTCTCTTTCTTTCTTTCGTGCTGGTACTGGGGTTTGCACTTTGAGCCTGTTACTTAGCATTTTTGCTCAATGAGACTGGTGCTCTACCACTTGAGCCACAGTGCCACTTCTGGGCTTTTGGTGGTTAATTGGAGATAAGAGTCTCAGGACTTTCCTACAGAAATTAGCCTTGTACCTTGGTCCTCAGATCTCAGCCTCCTGAGTTGTTAGGATTACAGGTAGGAGCCCTTGGTGCCGTTTCGGTTTTCTTTGGCTCAGGCAGCAGGGGCTGGGGGCTTCCTCTTGAGTTGTGGGAGTGGGTAGGTGGGTCCAGAAGCCAGGCAGGCTGACACACAGCTCACCACTTCCTCTTCTCCATCCTTCCCAGTGGTTGTGGAGTCGGACTTTGTGAAATATGAGGGCAAGTTTGAAAACCACGTAAGTGGAGCCATCGAGACGGTTCTGGGGAAAGTGAAGCTGAATGTGGGCGGCAAAAGCCTGGTGGAGAGCCAGTCTTCCTTCGGAACCCTGCGGAAGCAGGAGGTGGACCTGCAGCAGCTCATCAGGGATGCAGTGGACAGGTCAGGACAATTGGGTGTGGTTCTGGGTTGTGGCATGTGTTGGATGTAAAGGTCATTTGTTTGGACTTTGGTGAAGAGCGTGGACAGGTGCAAACCTTGCCAAAGCAGCACATTTGCTGGATGCCTGTTGTGTGAGGTGTCACAGGAATGCTTCTTTATTCTAGAATTTCTTGACTTGTTAACCTGAGGGTGAGGAGCTAGGATGTATTTTAAGAGGATGTTATTTCAGGTAAATATGCTGTGTGTGTGTGTGTGTGTGTGTGCGTGTGTGTGTGTGTATGTGTATGTGTGTGTGTGTGTGTGTGCTGGTCCTGGGGTTAGAACTTAGGGCCTGGTTGCTGACCCTGAGGTTTTTTTGCTCATGACTGGTAATCTACCACTTGAGTCACAGCTCTACTTCTGGCTTTCTTTTCTTTTTTTAATGTTTTTTTTTAATTGTAAAAATAGTGTACAGAGGGGTTACAGTTACATGAGTAAGGTAATAGTACATTTCCTATCCAGCATTGTTACTTTCTCCTTTGTTTTTCCCCTACGACCCTTCCCTCCCCACCTCCACAACTCCCCTCTCCACCTCCAAGTTGTAAAGTTCATTTTCTATATAGTCTCTTGTGCATCTCATTGTTACAATGGGTCAACCTGTATCCTTGTTTCAGCATTTTGTTATTTCCCTTCCCCTCCCCAAATTAGAAAAATGTATATACCAGATGCAGGGCACCCATGTCAAATGCAGTGAAAACATGGGGTTATACTGTGGGGGAAGAACATACAAGAGAAACAAAAAAATCACATAGTACATTTTAGATACATTAAAAACAGTAGAAAGAAAAAACAAGTTGTGTTCCTATCTTGGGGTTCATTTTACTTAACATCATTGTATGTGGTCATATGTACATAGCATTTGACCTTTTCTGCTTGTCCTCAGCTTATACTAGTTATTGCAAATAAGGGAAACCATGGGACCTATGTTTCTTTGGGCCTGGATTACTTCACTTAA
>NW_012272719.1:0-1994 GCF_000151885.1 Dipodomys ordii
GCTTTTTTCTTTTTGCTTATGTGGTGCTGAGGAATCAAACCCAGGGCCTCATGCATGCAAGGCAAGCGCTCTACCACTGAGCCACCTTCCCAGCCCCTCACCTGGCTTTTTCACTTGCAGCTGGTGCTCTATCACTTAAGTCATGCCTCCAATTCACACTCTGCTGATTGATTAAAGTCTTTTAGATTCATCTCCCAGGCTAGTTTTGTGTGTGGCACAAACACACACACACATACACACAGGGTCCTGTGACCTGTGGCTTGCACTCTATACCTGGGCACTGTCCTTGAGCTTCTTTTGCTTAAGGCTGGTGCTCTATCACTTGAGCCACAGCTCCAACTTCCATCTTTTTGGTAGTTTATTGGAGATAAGACTCTCACAGGGCTGGGAAGGTGGCTCAGTGCTAGAGTGCTTGCCTTCGATTCTTCAGCACCACAAAAACAGAAAAAGCTGGAAGTGGCTCTGTGGCTCAGGTGGTAGAATACTAGCCTTGAGCTGAAGAGCTGATGAGCTGAGGGACAACACCCAGACACAGAGTTCAGGCCAGGACTGGCAAAAAATTAAAAATAGGGCTGGGAAGGTGGCTCAGTGGTAGAGCACTTGCCTTGCATGCATGAGGCCCTGGGTTCAATTCCTCAGCACCACATAAGCAGAAAAAAAAAGCCGGAAGTGGTGCTATGGCTCAAGTGGTAGAGTGCTAGCCTTGAGATGAAGAGCTGAGGGACAGTGCCCAGGCCCAGAGTTCAGGCCCCACGACCGGACCAAAAAATAATAATAATTAAAAATAATTTAAAAAATTTCCAGCTGGGAAGGTAGCTCAGTGGTAGAGCACTTGCCTCGTATGCATGAGGCCCTGGGTTCGATTCCTCAGCACCACATAAGCAGAAAAAGCCGGAAGTGACGCTGTGATTCAAGTGGTAGGGTGCTAGCCTTGAGGTAAAGAGCTGAGGGACAGCGCCCAGGCCCAGAGTTCAGGCCCACGACTGACAAAAAAGAGAGTCTCACAGACTTAACCAGGGCTGGTTTCAAACCATGATCCTCAGATCTCAATTTCCTGAGTAGCTAGGATTATAGTCATGAGCGACTGGTGGGTGCCCAGAACTTATTTATACCTTGCCTACAGATGTTATCATGCAGCAGTTGCAAAGCTGAGTCATACAAGGGGGACCATACTGCCCCATAGAGTCCAAGGTATTCACTCTCTAGCCTTTTATGGAAAATGTTGACTGGTCTCTGTTGTAAGCTTTGGAGGCTTTGAGGTTGGTCATTACCTCAGCAAAGATAACATGGCCAGGATGAGTTTGATAGGGAGTGGCTGCAGAGAAGCCAGTGCTAGGTACCACAGTTCTGCTCTGACCCCTCCCATCTGCTGTCACTAAGCTGTAACTTTTAATTCCTAGGAAGAATAGGCACTGAGATCCCACGTGGCTTCTTGGCCTTGGGAATCTAGAGAAAAGGCTGGCAGAGGTAATGCCCACCTGCCCTCCTTAGCAAGACTTGCCACTTGCCTTTCTTTGGTCAGTGCAGGAAACCTAGGCTGGCTGGTTCCCCCTTACTTTCCCTTCCTCTTTCTTTTTTTTTTTTTTGTTGGTCATGGGCTTGAACTCTGGGCTTGGGCGTTGTCCCTGCACTCTTCAGCTCAAGGCAAGTGCTCTATTGCTTGAACCACAGCCCCACTTCCAGTTTTCTACTGGTTTATTGGAGATAAGAGTCTCACAGACTTTCCTGCCCAGGGTTGGCTTTGAATGGTGATCCTTAGACCTCAGCCTCCTGAGTAGCTAAGATTACAGGCATGAGCCACCAGTGTTCGGCTATTCCCTTCCTCTTTCTTTTCTTCCCCTCCCTTCCCTCATTTCCTTACTTTCTTCCCTATCGCTGTCTACCTGCCTTTCTGTGTACATGCATGTGTATGTATGTTCTCAACTTTATTTTTATTTTTTATTTTTGTTATTTTTTTTGGGTCCGGTCATGGGGCCTGAACTCTGGGCCTGGGC
>NW_012272720.1:0-1434 GCF_000151885.1 Dipodomys ordii
GCCTGGATTTATGTGTGTAAATAATCTCAGGCAAAATGAAAAAAAAAATTGCCAGTCCTGGGGCTTGCCCTCAGGGCCTGGGTACTGTCCCTGAGCTTCTTTTTGCTCAAGGCTAGCACTCTACCACTTGAGCCACAGCACCACTTCCAGCTTTTTCTGTGTATGTGATACTGAGGAATGGAACCCAGTGTTTCATTCATGCTAGGCAAACACTTCCACTGAGCCACATTCCCAGCCAGGCAAAATGAAATTTAAAAGTAGATACAGGTTTAAAGTGTTCTTTTGTTTATTTCAGGCAGGGTTTTACTGTATAGCTCTGGTGACCTTACCTCAGCCTCCTCTAAGTATTGGGATTACAGGTATACACCAACATACCAACACACCAGCTGCAAAGATACATTTAAAAGTTATATTCTGCTGAGCACTGGTGACTCATGTCTATAATTCCAGCTACTTAGGAGGCTGAGGTCTGAGGATTGAGGTTCAAAGCTATCCCAAACAAGAAAGTCCATGAGACTCTTATCTCTAATTAACCACCAAAAACCCACAAGTGGTGGCTCATGTGGTCCAGCACTTGCCTTGAGCTGAAGAGCTCAAGGACAACATCCAGGCCCAGAGTTCAAGTCCTACAACCAACTGACCAAAAAAAAAAAAAAAGTTGTATTCTAGTGTAAGTAACCTTCTTCTTAATAACTAGCTGAGTTTTGTTTCAGGTTAAAATGCTTACGGCTTGTTTATTATCAATTTAACAAAGGTAGACTCCACATATTCCTCTCCCCTTTTCTAAAGTCTTAATATGCTTCAATTTAGAAGTGACTTTTTTGTTTTCAGACAAATCTTCCTATTTTCAAACTGAAGGAATCTACTGTTAGAAGAAGATACAGTGATTTTGAATGGCTACGAAGTGAATTAGAGAGAGAGAGCAAGGTAAGAATTTTTAGTAATGCAACTTAAAGCTCTAAGCAGGCACTAATCTACTTTCTCTATAGACTTGTCTATATGCATAAATGATATAAGTAGAAGCACAAAATGTGATCATTTGTGTCTGGCTTCTTTGACTTTGCATGCTTTCAAAATTTTTCCTGCTGTTATATGTATCAGTACTTGATTTCTTTCTTTTCTTTTTTCTTTTTTTTTTTTTTTTGTGGTCAGTTGTGGGGCTTGAACTCTGGGCGTTGTCCCTGAACTCTTCAGCTCAAGATGAGTGCTCTACCACTTGAGTGGCAGTGCCACTTCCAGTTTTCTCGTGGTTAATTGGAGATAAGAGTCTCATGGACTTTTCTCTCTAGGCTGGCTTTGAACCACAATCCTCAGATCTCAGCCTCCTGAATAGCTAGGACTGCAGGTGTGAGCCACCAGCACCTAGCAAGTTTTTTTGGTTTTGTTTCATTTTCTGAGCATATGGTTCTTTTTTTTCTCTTTTTCTTTTTTTTT
>NW_012272721.1:0-1839 GCF_000151885.1 Dipodomys ordii
TTTTTGCTTATGTGGTGCTGAGGAATCGAACCCAGGGCCTCATGCATGCAAGGCAAGCACTCTACCACTGAGCCACCTTCCCAGCCCCTCTAGGAGTACTATTAAATATATAGGAGTGCTTACAAATATATATTCAACAGATTTCTTTGATATACTTTTGCACAAATTTTGCAAATTATTTTTTTCTTCAATGTTACGCTAATTATGTTTTTCCTGAATCTGATATTTCTTTTTTGAATGAAGCCCAATGTAAGCAAATTTACTTTCATGGAACATATTTCTGTTTTATATCTAAAAAGATTATTTTTGACCTAGGTCATTTAGATTTTCTCTTTGTCTTCTAAGGACTTCTAAAATTTGTTTTTCATATTTAGATCAATGAACTTTTTGAATTTATGTGAAAGAATATGGTCTGTGTCTAGTTTCTTTTTTGTCTATGAATGTCCAATCGTATAGAACCAACATGTTGAAAGGTTGGACTCTCTTTCCTGAACTAACTTTTATCCTTTGCTTTGTGTGAGTGAAGTTCTCTTTTAGAATACTACTATTGAGGTCTGACCTCAGGGCCTATATGCTGTCTTCTGGCCTTTTGACTCAAGAATAGGACTTAATCACTTGAGCCACAGCTCCACTTTTGGCTTTTTGCTGAATAAGAGTCTCAGGAACATTTCTACCAAGGCTGACTTCAAACCACAATCCTCAAAACTTAGCTTCCTGATAAGCTAGGACTACAAGTATGGGCCACCATACTTGCTCCCAGCTCCAGTCCATAATTTTTAATAGATATTAAATCTTTTCTTAGATCATATCAGTTATACAAAATAATTTGTTTCATTGGGTATTTAGTATATCTTTGACATATTTATCTCTCATTTCCCTCACCAACCTGTTCTTCTGTCTTATTTCTACTTTAATGTCTTATTCAGTTATTTTAAATAAGTTTATTATCATTCAACTAAAATTAACATTTATTATAAATCTTCGCTTATGAGTTGAATAGAAGTGTGTTGCTGAACTTTTAACTATTTTGTATTTTTTAATATTTCTTATTGTAAAGATACTGTACAGAGGGGTTACAGTTACATGAGTAAGGTAATGTGTACATATTCTACAGAGCATTGTTACCCTGTCCTTTGTTTTTCCCCTACCATTCCTTCCCTTTCTACCTTCCCACCTCCTCCCTCTCCCTCCCCAAATTGTAAAGTTCATTTTTCAGGTAGTGTCTTGTACATCTCATTGTTACAATGGGTCAACTTGTATCCTTATTTCAGCATTTTCTTATTTCCCTTCCCCTGCCCCAAATAAGATTCAGAGCACTGGAGTCAAACACAGTGAAAATGGGGTTATACCATGGGGAAAGATCATACAAAGGAAACAAAAAAAATTCACATAGAACATTAAAAACATTAGCAACAAAGATAAAACCTCTTGTGTCCTTATATTGGGGTTCATTTATATTGGGGTTCATTTCACTTATCATCATCTTATATGGCCATATGTACATAGTTTTTGACCTTTTGTGCTTTTCTGGTAAGATTATCTTAGACATATACTAGTTATTGCAAATAAGGAAAACCATGGGACCTATGGCTTACTTCACTTAATATAATTTTTTGCAAGTCTTTCCATTTCCTAACAAGTTGGGCAATATTATTCTTTCTCATGGAGGCATAGGATTGCATTGTATGTGTGTATATATCTATAGATATATGCCTATATATCCATATCTATATGTCTCTATCTGTCTATCTATCTATCTATCTATCTATCTATCTATCTATCTATCTATCTATCTATCTATATCACATTTTCTTGATCCATTCATCTACTGAGGGGCAT
>NW_012272722.1:0-1779 GCF_000151885.1 Dipodomys ordii
CCTTCCTTCCTTCCTTCCTTCCTTCCTTCCTTCCTTCCTTCCTTCCTTCCTTCCTTCTTTCCTTCCTGCCCTTTTGCTGGGCTTGCATGTGGTCAGGTGGAATTCAGAGATGTTCTATAGGATTCTGTGTGCCATGGTCCCAGCTCTTTCAATGTGCTCACACACTTGCACTCTCACTTAGATGGAAACTTGGGGCAGGGCCCTGGATTGATAAAGCTGGGCTCTTTCTGCAGGGACATTTGAACTGGCCCCCATTCTGTCTGGTGATACTGAATGTGACTCATCTGGACCATCAGGTTACCATTGATCGCTTCAGCAGAAAGGTGAGTACCTGTTAGCCCCCAGGGAAGGGTAGCAATCATCTACAAGCATGTTAACCAAGTTATGATTGGGGAGATCCTTTTTTTAAAACTCAAAACTAGGTATATTTTAAATATATCTTTCCTGAGCCAGGAAGGGTTTCAGGAGGAAAATTGTGATATGAAGTTGGATGAAAAGAGACAGTAGTCTTCAATATTTACTGATAAACTGTCACACATTTGTTACTTTCATAAAAGTTTATGCCCATGTGAATTCATTATTAAGGGACTAGTAATGTCACTGGGCTGTGTAAGTGAGTTTCTATCTAATTGAGAGAGGGTAAGTATGAACCCATGCAACACTGGGCAGATGGTACATAGAATCCCACAGAAGCTCTGATTCCATCTGACTTCATGCAAGCCTAAACCTAGGAAGGACAGGACACCTCAGTCAAGAGGATGGACTGTCTAGTAACATATCACTCCATGTGAAGTTCTGTCCCAACAGGGCTAGACATATTTGTCTTCTCCTTAGGTCCCAAAGTGATGTCTTTCCCCCTATTCATGAGCCAAAACCTGTACCTCCCTGTTGGAATCTAGCCTTAATCTCTTCATATAAAGGCATCATACCAGAGTGCTCAGAAACAGGGCTTTGGCAAATAGAAGCTTAAGCAAAATATTCTTTAAGATTCATCATTTAGTTATTTATTTTTATACTTAAAAAAGTAAGGTCTACTTTATAGCCATAATTTCATCTTGCTTAATATACAATTCTGTAAGTTTTAATGAACTTATACAGTTACATAACCATCACCACAATCATGATAGAAGATAATTTCTTCCCCTTAATTTAAATGAATTTCACTATAGATTCTGGTTCAGGTCACATGACATTCTGGAAATGGCAAAGGTAGGGACAGAAAATGGTGGTTGTTAGTAGTCAGGAAGAGGGTGGGCATTATTGACTCTAATAATTTGTGTCTTCTCTCTTCTATCTGATCTGCTGACTAGAAGTTTATCATTTATTGTTGACCACCAAGAATGAAATAAAAAATGAATAAAATTCCAAAGAGAAATAAATAGGTCATAGTTTTCCCCCTCCTGTTTATATGCTTTCTATTTCATTTATTCCTGCTAAGATCTTTATTACATTAGTCCTTGTTTCCTTTGGGTTTAGTTTACTAATCTTTTTCTAGTTTATTAAACTGGAAGTCTAAGTCAGTGATTGGAGAACAGGCTACTTTTTTCCACTATAAGTATTTAACATTATAATTTTTTGGGGGGGGGAGTCCAGTCATGGGGCCTGAACTCTGGGCCAGGGCACTGTCCCTCAGCTCTTCAGCTCAAGGCCAACGCTCTACTACTTGAGCCACAACGCCATTTCTGGCTTTTTTCTTTTTGCTTATGTGGTGCTGAGGAATTGAACTCAGGGCCTCAGGCATGCAAGGCAAGCACTCTACCACTGAGCCACCTTCCCAGC
>NW_012272723.1:0-2502 GCF_000151885.1 Dipodomys ordii
CCACACACCCCATACCTGATGCCAGCCCTCCTAGTGCCCAGGCCCACCCAGAAGGCCCTCAGGGCCCTGGACCCCTGCCAGCACTGAACATGCCTGTGTGGACCTGGGAATACAACGCTGTAGTTTGGTGCTTAAGCCACTACCTCCCCTGTCCTGACCAGCACCCTGGAGCAGGAAAGGTCCCCACAAAAGCCACCAAAAAGGCCAGGCTGTCACACAGAGGCAAGCAGCCATTACCTAGGCCCTGGGGTGGCCTCAGGCTGCTGCCTGGGGCACCTTTGGACTTCCCCAGAGGACAGTCTGACCAGACTCCTGGGGTGCAGGTGTGGCTCCTGGACCCCCTCTATCCATGGGGCCAAGGGGCTGCTTCCATGCTGAGACACCCCAGAGGCAGAGACTGCACGGGGGACCCAGGTGCCGGGGTCACAGGGTCCGAGCACGAGGGCCCTGTGCTGGCTCATTCCAGTTCCGTCCAGTATGAAGTTGCCAAGGCCAACCTGACCAGAAATTTCCAGGGGAAGTTCGACAAGTTTGTGGTCCCCTGCGTCGTTGCCAGTGGTGACATCAAAGACTGGAAGGCATCAGAACCTTTGAACTTCAGGTAAGGCATCCAGGGGTCTGGGGGGCCTGGCCAGCTAGGCAGGAGGGACCACCTCCCCGCCACTGCCCAGACCTGCCACCCTGCCCTCCCCTGCCCTCAGCATGCCCTGTCCCTCCCAGGTCCCCAACCAGCACCCTGTACCTAGGGCTCTGTTGTCCAGTGCACCCTGTCCCTCCCAGGTCTACAACCAGCACCCTGTACCTGGGGATCTAGTGTCCACCCCGCCCTGTCCCTCCCAGCCCCCACAACACCCTGTACCTGGGGCTCTGGTGTCCACCCCGCCCTGTCCCTCCAGCCCCCACAACATTCTGTACCTGGAGCTCTGGTGTCCACTCCGCCCTGTCCCTCCCAGCCCCCACAACACTCTGTACCTGGAGCTCTGGTGTCCCACGGTGGCACCACCAATCATCGTGACATCTAGCCGAGGCCAGACTGTCTTTGACTTTGGAGACATTGCTGTGGGTGAGTCTGATGGGGCCCTGGCACCGCCCCACCCCTCCCAGGGCCTCTCCTTCCGGCTCCCATCCCAGCCACCCGAGCCACTGCCAACTCCCACACGGGCCAGGAGAGACTCCTTGCACCCAGGGCTGAGGCTGGAGGTCCCTCCCCCATTGCAGGACACCGGGGCATCATGAAAGTCTCTCTGCAGAACATCTGCCCCGAGGACCTCTATGTATCCTTTTCCACATGGGCTCGGGCACGGGCTCCAAGGGAGGTGGAGGCTGGGGATGGGAGGCTTGGGACAGACCCCACCAGAGTCCTGCCTCCCTCCTTGACGCCTGGCCTCAGGTGGAGTACTCGGTACTGAACCCCAGTGGCCCCTTTGTGCTGCTGAACCCCTCCAGCAAGCTGCACTCGGGAAAGACGCAAGTCCTGGAGCTGTCCTTCTCGCCCCACGAGAGCATCGTGGTGAGCACCAGCCCCGGGCAGTCCACGCCCCACACCTGCGCTCCCGACCCCTGTGGGCACCTGGGCAGTGCCGGCCTGAGCCCCCACGCTCCACACCACAGTGGGGGTCCACACAGTGCCGGGCCTGACCCCCTGCGCTCCCAACCCCTGCGGGAGGCCAGGCGGCTGGCTCCGCACTCCTGGCACAGCATCCACACAGGCCTGTGCTCCACACCTCTGGGAGGCAGCAGCATGCCAAGCCCGCGCTCAGGGCCAGAGCTCCCCCGCCCATGGGCATCTGCTCTTTAGGCTCAAGAGACGCTGAACATCATCACCAAGAGAGGCACCCTCACGCTCACCATCATGGGCACTGGTGTGGCGTCCATGATCACCTGCTCCATCGAAGGCAACGTCCTCAACATGGGCTACGTCATCGCCAGAGAGTCTGTCTCCTCCAGCTTCAAGGTGCCATGTGTCCCGGGCCCTGGCCCAGTCTCTGGGGAGCCTCACCCAGACCTGCTGGCGCCCTGTCCCTCTGTCCCGAGCTTGCATACAGCCCCTCTCACCCTCTCCTATGTGGCTACTCGAATACCTGCCCCTCGCAGCTGGACTTGGGTGCCTCTGGCGAGAGGGTTTGCCGGCCTCCAAGGACAGGCCTTGCAGCCACATGGCCACCCCACTGGTGTTCAGCGCGGCCTGGCTCTGCTGGCTCTCCTGTGCGGGACGCCCAAGCCTCTGGCTGGAGCGGCCCGGATCACCTGCCTGCCTGGGTGGGAACTGGGACCAGTGCTCAGGATGGGCTCTGGAGAAGGACGTGAGGGCAGGGGGGGCCTGGGCGGGGGTGTGGGTTCAGCTCTGGGAGCGCTCACGGACAGATGGGGCACAGGCCTGGCAGGGGCCGGGTAGCACCAGTGTGAGATAGTGACACCAAGGGGTGCCAGCAGCCCAGACCCTGCATGAGCGGCAGCGTGGAGAACACCGCGGGATGGCCCGGGAGCCATCATGCCCCCTGG
>NW_012272724.1:0-3071 GCF_000151885.1 Dipodomys ordii
CCCCCCCCAAAAAAAAAGAATGGGAGACTGAACTTTTTGATAGGTAGGCATGTGAGCTAATTTTCAAATTTACTTGAGATAGTGAAAGAGATGTATATATGCCCAAAGAAGGCAAGTTTGGAACTATAATTTATGGCTGTGACAGAGTGTACAGAGCTGTATGCAGGTGTTTTTAGGAGTCTTAGGGCTGAGTGGATGGTGGTATGGAAAGGTACCATGATCATGTGTTTCTTTTCAAGGGAACTGATGAAGTGTTTCTTTCCCAAATGGTTACCATATCATTGAACATCAAACTAAATGAGACTGAAAATGATGAAGCTCATCTCTCTATTTGATCAACTTGGGAACATCTCTTAATTACTCTCTGAAGCTACCTTCACAAGTGAAATAAATGAGAGAAACATGTAAGGTCTAATTTTATGAAGGAATAGAATGATGATTTTACTCTCCATTTGTGAAACCCCATGAAAATGAACTTGCTGTCGGGGGGAATCTAGGTGATGTTCTGGTGAACAGGCATGTGTAAAATGTGGATATTAATGGACCATGTTAATAGACTCAATTAAGCTTTTTCAAGAGGAAATCAATTATGTTTTCTGCTATCAAATGATTAGAACTAGAATTAGCTCTTTCCTCACCTATGTGAGCATAGCAGTGCTTCAGATTCTACCATAATTTCAAATGAAATTGCTTGCAAGTACTCATAATGTTTTTGTCTTCACATTGCTCCACTTTCTTTTCATTCCACACCTAAACTCCACACCAAACCAACCAATTTTAAGAAAATTTCTCAAGTGAACTCACCAGTATTCTGATAATTGGTTAACTGAAGAGAAGTATATGGATCTGAATTATTGTGCTATGAGCCTCCTATAAGATCCAAAACTATGCATTTTCTGTACCTTGAGGTTATAAAACTATGTGTGCACTTTTTAAAACAAAACCAACCCCTTCATTGTATTAAAATGTATATCTAGATAAGTGAAATGCTGAATATTTAGTTAACTTTTCAATTTTTTAAATAATCATAGGAAGTACTAGATGTCATTATGCCATTTCCATATGCATATAATGTGTTTGGGTCATAGTCACCATATTGTCCTCTTAGTTGACTTTGTGTTATTATTTTCAATTTTCCACATTTTTAATAAAAGGTGTGTAAAAAATTTACTCATACCAAGTAAGCCTTTTTTGCTCCACAGACAGAGTGTACACATATATACATATATACATGTATGTATGTGTTATCTTACCATGACAACCTTTTTATTGTGAAAATACCATACAGAAGGGTTACAATTACATGGGCAAGATAATGAGTACATTTCTTATCAAGCATTGTTGCCTCCTCCTTTGTTTCCCCTTCCCATCCCTTCCCATTTCCCCCCTCTTTCCGCCCCCCCCCCAAAGTTGTAAAGTTCATTTTTCAATGTAACAATTTGCACATCTCATTGTTGCAATGGGGTCCACTTGTATCCCTATTTAAACAATTTATTTTTGCCCTTCCCCTCCACAAATTATACCAACATCAAAGACAGTGAAAGTAGGGGTTATACCGTGGGGAGGGACATACAAAGCAACAAAGAAATCATCTTATAAATATGTTAGAAACAATTGCATGAAAGCAAAAACATTTGAATATTTATCTTGGGGTTCATTTCACCTAACATCAACTTATCTGATCTTTTCTGCTATGACAACATATTTTTAAGTATTAAAGCAATATGAAGAGATGAAACTTTCTGCTCTTTCATATATCCATATTTTTTGGTACAATTCAGCCTTGTGGTTTGTAGATGGAGAAGTATTTTATAGCTATATATTTGGGCTCAATAGCCATAAAGCCAACTGTATGTAGTTAATTGTTGGACTGTTTGCAACAGTCTCATTTCTAACTGGAAAGAGGCCCTGGAAAATGTTTTCAGCATCCAAAGAAACAACATTTTAATGTAAAACGTTTAAAATAACACATTTTCCCCAGTATATCAATTGTTTTAAAGTTCATCCCATATGCTAGAATTTTCTTTGTATATCACCATTAATGATGAGGTTTCTTATTCGACCTCTAACATGTTGGCTTTTGGTATAGTGATGTGTATGGTGATGATTAGCAGGTCCAGAATGCTGCATATGTTTTACGTAGAATCAATCTATCATGACGTTTCTGTGTTCTCCTACTGGGTGGTGAGATTCTTGACAACAGGAACTTTGTCTTTACCCAACCAACTTCTGCCAACACCATCCTTCTGTGCTGATACGCATGTTTTCTTTCAATGTTCATTGACTGTTAAATGTGAGGCACAGTGCCAAACAACTGAATATTATAGGTATCTTAGGATGTCATTTTTCAGGTGAGGATGTGAAGGCACAAAAAACACAGGCTATCACAGCATAAATGACAGAGCCAGGCCCCCACACCAAGCAGTCAGATTTTAGAAGTTTTGCTCTTCCCTCTCTGAATAGCACATTACTTGAATGACCTGGAGAAAAGATAAGTGAGAAAGAACTGTAGTAAGGAGCTCCTCAAAAAGACAAGTGAGGCTCATCTCTATTTTATTTTATTGTTGGCTGTGGGGCTTGAACTTTGGGCCTGGGTGCTGGCCCTGAGCTCTTCAGCTCAAGGCGAGTACTCTACCTCTTGAGACACAGCACCACTTCCTGTTTTCTGGTGGTTAATTGGAGATAAGAGTCTCATGGGCTTTCTTGCCTGGGCTAGCTTTGAACCACAATCCTCAGATCTCAGCCTTCTGAGAAGCTGCGATTACAGGTGTGAGCTACTGATATACAACAAGACTCATAATTCTAGCTACTCAGAAAGCTCAGATCTGAGGATCAAGGTTTGAAGTCTGCCCAAGCAGAAAAGTCATGAAACTCTTATCTCCAATTAACCAGCAAAAAGCTAGAAGTGGGGCTGTGGTTCAAGTAGTAGGGTACCAGCCTTGAGCAAAAAAAGTGATACCACCCAGGGCCCAAATTCAATCCCCAGTACCAACACACACACACACACACACACACACACACACACACACACACACACACACGACAGATGGAGGTGTTTTTTTTTGGGGGGG
>NW_012272725.1:0-2474 GCF_000151885.1 Dipodomys ordii
TTTTTTTTTTTTGCTTATATGGTGCTGAGGAATCGAACCCAGGGCCTCAGGCTTGCAAGGCAAGCGCTCTACCACTGAGCCACCTTCCCAGCCCCAAGCTTTTAATTTTAGCTCCAGGCTGACACTCTACCATTTGAACCATAGCTCCATTTCTGGCTTTTTGGTAGTTAATTGGAGATAAGAATCTCCCAGATTTTCCTTCCTGAACTGACTTCAGACCATGGTCCTCAGATTTCAGCCTCCTGAACTGATAGGATTACAGGTGTAGGCCACCAGCACTCTGCTGAAGACTATATCTTAAAAAATAATAATAAAGAACCCTAAAAAGCAAAAAGTGCTGAGACATGGCTCAAGTAGCAGAACCATGAGTTCAAATCCCAGTCCTGCAAAAACCAGGACTAATTTTCATAAAGATTTCCAGAATATATTTTTTGGTGCAGATTTCCTGAGTATGAATTTGAAAGCAATGCCTGGATCATACCTGTTGTCTGTCACTGCAGCAAGGCCAGCAATATCAAGGATGGCGGAGCCCTCGCTGGAGCGCGAGGCTGAAGGTTTGTTGGGGTTGTGAGGAACAGCAGAGCCCTCGTGGGCCAACATTCCTGTCCCTGTCATCCTCCAGAGCTGAGAACGCTTTCCTGGCTCCTGTGGAGCAGACACACGGAGATGCAGAGACATCAGGGGTGGCCAGGGCTAGCTCTTCACTTCAAGAAACTCCTCAGAGGGCTAAATAAAGTCTCAAGTACAACTATACTTAGACAATTTCCACATCGCATAAATGTTTAATCAAAACTTTCATCATTGTACATCCCTAGATGCAGTTAGGATGAGCCAAGCCATGCCAAGCCATGAGGTTCCATCTCAAGGACAGCAGTTCTGCTCGCTGGACACCCACCATGTAGCCCCACCAGAGCACCACACACTTTTGGGTTCTGCAACTCATTCACATGCTATCCATGTGCTGCTCTGGCATTTTATATTCCTTTGTGTTGTTGTTCCTATAGTGTGGGGGATCAAACCCAATACGTCACGCATGCTAGGTAGCCCTCTACCACTGAGCTACTGAGTTCACAAGTTGAGGGGCCTTGAACAAATTACCTAATCTCTTTCTCCTCCTATCTCTACTTCTCTAACAATTTAGTCCCAAAACCTTCAGATAGGACAAAGGAAGACAGAAGCCTGCAGGGCTATGCATGCACTATGGATGGGAACTCTGATGGCTACTGACATTAGGAATCTGTCAAGAGCGGCATACAAGAAGCCCAACCAAGTCTAACAAGCAAGGCTACCCCAAAGTGTGGTGTCAATTCAGGGTAATAGACACATTCTCCAGGGTTCTTCTGAATTTTATGATTTACGGCATGTAAAAATTCAGGAACACATTCCACAGGGTGACATACTTCAGGTGATACAACCAATGGCCTTCCTCCCTTGAAAGCAGATTCTGTTCCTGTGTTCCCCATCCACTGCCATCTTCCAATCCCAACTATTTATGAACGAGATTCCTGGCCCAATTTTTATTTCCTTCCTCTCCAAATCTGTCTTCTACCAGAAACATTCACCAGAAAAGAATGTCAAACTGTATCTTTCTTTTTAATTATTCTTATCTACTAGAGGGGAAATTGTGCCTGCATATTTTTGTTTAATTTTGATTAGGATAAGATGGGGAAACTTAAAGAAGAAAGTAACTGAAAACACTCAGAAATTCAAGAATTAATTCACCCAAAAAGGGCAGTAAGAATAAATAAGAAAAGTGTGGCCCATCTATACCAGGTGTTAGGACACAGCAGAGACCGAGAGCCAAAGCCTTCTGTCTGTGCCCTGTGCCTACCCCTACTCCATGCCTACCCTGTACCCACCCAGATTTCCATTTCCTCAACATTCAGACATTCTGGGCTCTTACCTTCTTCTTCAAAATGACTCTCTGTGTCTTTGGCGAGACATCTAAGACGAGCTCTGCACAGGTGATGGCCTTATTAGAAGCTACAGGCCTTCCCTTTCCCTCCTGCAAACTAAGATTAAATAAATGAGCGTACGTACACACACACACACACACACACACACACACACACACACACACACACACACACACACACACACACACACACACACACACAGAAATAGTTGTAAGCAAGAGCACAAAATATATTAAGGAAGAAAATTTTTGGTGAACGCCTGTGATCTCAGCATTCAGAAGGCTGAAGCTGAAGGATCTGAAGCTGGAGGCAAGCTTGGGCTAGAGGAAAAGACCATGTCTCAGGGAGGGAAAAAAAATTTAAATCTACAGTACACAATACTCCTTTGTAAGAAAGTAACATTTATCCTCTCTGGATAGTTTCACTGGATTAAAATTCAGTTATAAAAGAATGATTAAGGGCTGGGAAGATGGCTCAGTGGTAGAGCGCTTGCCTTGCATGCCTGAGGCCCTGGGTTCGATTCCTCAGCACCACATAAGCAAAAAGAAAAAAGCCGGA
>NW_012272726.1:0-1716 GCF_000151885.1 Dipodomys ordii
ACACACACACACACACACACACACACACACACACACACACACACACAATGGAATTCTATGCCTCTATCAGAAAGAATGGCATCACCACATTTGTTAGGAAATGGAAAGACTTTGAAAAAAAAATATTAATTGAAGTAAGCAAGGCCCAAAGAAACATAGGTCCCATGGTTTCCTTTATTTGCAATGACTAGTACATGTGTAGGACAAGCAGAAACATTCAAAAGCTGTGTACCTATGACCATATAAGATGACGTTACGTGAAATGAACCCCAAGATAGGGACATAAATACCTTTTTTGTTTCTTGTTATTATTTATAATGTATTTACAATGTACCATGTGCTTTTTTGTTTCTTTATATGCTCTTCACCCATGGTATAACCCCTGTTCCCTTTATTTGATGTTGGTGCCCTGAATTTTGTATATACAGTCCTCTAATTCGGGGAGGGGAAGGGAAAGGGAAAAAACAAAATACTTCAATGATCCAATATAACAGTGAGATGTACAAGACAGTAGACTGAAAACTAAATTTACAACTTCAGTGGGGGGTGGGGGGTGGGGGGAAAGAGGGGGAGGTAGTTGTGGAGGGTAGGGATGGTAGGGGAAAATCAAAGGAGGAGGCAACAATGCTCAATAGGAAATGTACTCATTACCTTGCTCATGTAACTGTAACCCCTCTGTACAGTGTCCTTACAACAAAAAACGTACAAAAATAAAATAAAATACCTATGAGTTAACTTAACTGAAGGAGTGAAGGACCATTACGATGAAAACTTTAAAAACCTGAAAAAGGAAGTGGAAAAACCTCCCATGTTCCTGTATTGGAAGGATCCACATTGTGAAAATGGCAATACCTCCAAAAACTATCTACAACTTCAATGTGATACCTATCAATATTCCAACCTCTTTTTTTCAATAAAATAGAAGAAGGAACCCAAAATTTCCTATGGAACAATAAAAGACCCTGAAGAGCAAAAACCATCCTTAGCAGAAAGAACAGTACTGGAAGAATATCATTACCAAAATTCAGACTCTACTACAAAGCCCTAGTAACCAAAAGAGCTTGATACAAGAACAGACCCAATTGATAGTGATTAATATGCATTGAACACACAAACTGACATGTTGAACTTAAATCGCTTTGCACAACTATTTCAGGATAATAAAATAATAGTAAATATTAAAATGGAGATACCTTATTCACTTATTGCAAAGACTCAGTTCCTAATCTTGCATTTTGCAAGTCTTTACTAGCTATCAAGTAGTTGCTTTCCAAAGTAAAGGACTTGCATATAACTGTATCTGACTTACTCCTATCTGTTCACATTTCAGATTTCTAACTGCTATAGTCTAATAAACGTGATTGCTATATTGAGTTTCCCTATATTACAAGTCTTCCTAATGACAAATTTCACATTAGTGTCATGAATAACATTCTGCCAAATAAGGAGTAATGAGTTGTGCAAGAAGTTATGTCGAACAACGAACTTTACAACTTTGGCGGGGGGGGGGGGGGGGGGGGGGGGAAGGAAGGGATGGGAAAGGGAAACAAAAGCAGGCAAAGGCCCAAAGAAACATAGGTCCCATGGTTTCCCTTACGTGCATTGACGAGTATAGGCCTGATACAAGCAAAAATAGTCAGCTAAGTTGATGTTAAGCGAAATGAACCCCAAGTTAAGGACTCAAATGGTTTTTCTTTCTTGCTATTGTTTCTAACA
>NW_012272727.1:0-2523 GCF_000151885.1 Dipodomys ordii
AGGCTGCAATGCTTGATAAGAAATGTACTCAATATCTTGCCCATGTAATTGTAACCCCTCTGTACAGTATGTTCACAAAAAATAAAAATTAAAATAAAGAAAATTAAAAAACTTCAGAAACCCTCACTAGAGAAATGATCAGTGAAGAGGATTCTGTTATTTATTTTTTAAAAAATGCTAACAAGATCCATCCTCAGTGTCAATCCATATGGTGAGGTGATGACTTTCTGTTCTGCTATACAATAGGTTCAGGTTGCAAAGGAGAAAAACAATAATGAACTGTAACCAAGTTTGGCTAATTGGATGGAAGTATACATTATTTAAAAGACTAGAATGGAAGTATACATTATTTAAAAGATATTACAAATGGGAAATAGAGTATTAAAAGAACAAAGGAGGGAGGAAGAATGTTCTGGTAAAGGGACAAATGCAAAAAATCTCAGAGACAAAAAATAAGAATCATTTTAGTGTTGGAGTGTGTGTGTGTGTGTGTGTGTGTGTGTGTGTGTGTGTGTGTGTGTGTGCACGTAACTGTGACTTGAGTTATTGGAACAGACAGGCATGTAAACAACACAAATAAAAAGGTTTCATGAAAACATAACCTATAAATCGTTCCCCAATCCCATCATTTGATATTAAAAATAACACTTTCCTCCAGAAAATTCCCACTTGGTAGGATTGCAAGCTTGAAACAGCATATTTAATCACCTCAAATGGCAATAGTGTAATTAGCCTCCAACTTGACTTCCTCATCGGTAATGCAGCTTCTTTTGCTTTCCACACAATGCAAGAGACACTGTCATGAATGGACATTCACATAATGGATTAGAGAAGCATGCAATCCAAACATCTGGATTCTTCTACACATGCTCATGTGTATGAGCTCCATGCTGATGCAATCAAATGTGACTGGAAAAACGCACGCCTCTCACATTTTTAGCTATGCATATATATTCTCTTGGCATGCAATTCAATGTAGTCACAGGAATTTTGAAGAGAAAAGCTTTCTACAGCCTGGTCTGCTAACCATCATTGTGCTACTTCCTGGAAGCCGGGTAAAAAGTAGTGCTGGGCTGCAGGCCACTCTACCACATTGCCATACTGAGTTTTTTAACACATAAATATAATCAGTCAAGTATCAGGATTTTGAGTCTATTTTTTGTGATGGTTACAATAAGTCTTATTTTTAAATTGTCCAGAATTGAGAAAGAAGGGGGTTTTCATCCAGCTTTCCTTAATTCACAAGAAGACAAAACAGGTGGTTAACTTGTAAGTCTCCTCTCATCACTTCATACTGCAGCAGCTTGCAGAGCCTGTGGCCTGTGTTGAGTCAGAAGAACACAGCTCATTACCTTCCCTGGACTGGGCAAGCTGGCCTGGAAAGACACTCAATAGCAAGGGAATGGTGAAAGGAGCAGACTCCAGCTCTGCTCTTCTGCTTTCTCTCTTGCATTTCCACTGTTGTCACTTGAATGCTAGAGACAAACTAGTCCCTGCTCAAGTTGGAAAATCATATCTATCTGAGTAACAGTTTTGATACACTTGTCTTTCCCTTGATTCAGTTTGTTTAACCTGGGAAAATATTTGAAGTTATATATTTGTATTTTTTCCATTTTTTGGGGGGGAGTCTGGTCGTGGGGCCTGAACTCTGGGCCTGGGCACTGTCCCTCAGCTCTTCAGTTCAAGGCTAGAGCTTTACTACTTGAGCCACAGCGCCACTTCTGGCTTTTTTTTCTGCTTATGTGGAGCTGAGGAATCGAACCCAGGGCCTCATGCATGCAAGGCAAGCGCTCTACCAATGAGCCACCTTCCCAGCCGTCTATTATTTTAATTGTGAGAATGCCCTACAGAGGGGTTACTATTACATGAGCAAAGTAATGAGTACATTTCTTATCAAGCATTGTTGCCTCCTCCTTTGTTTCTTCTTCCCTTCCCCCGCATCAAAGTTGTAAAGCTTGTTTTTTGACATAACCTCTTATAAATCTCACCGTTGCAGTGGGTCCACCTGTATCCCTATTTAAACAATTTGTTTTTTCCCTTTCCCTCCACAAATTTATCAACATCAAATACAGTGAAAATAGGGGTTATACCATGGGGGGAGGGACATACAAAGCAAAAAAGAAATATCTTATAAATATGTTAGAACAATAGTAAGAAAGAAAAATCATTTGAGTCCTTATCTTGGGGTTCATTTCACCTAACATCAACTTATCTGACCATTTCTGCTTGTCTCAGACATATACTAGTTATTGCAGATAAGGGAAACCATGGGACCTATGTTTCTTTGGGCCTGGCTTACGTCACTTAATATAATTTTTCCAAGTTTTTCCATTTCCTAACAAATGGGGCAATGTCATTCTTTCTGATGGAGACATAGAATTCCATTGTGTATGTATGTATGTATGTATATGTATATGTATATATATAAAACATTTTCTTGATCCATTCATCTACTGAGGGGCATCTGGGTTGGTTCCATATCTTAGCTATGGTAAATAATGCTGCAATAAACATAGTTGTGCT
>NW_012272728.1:0-1388 GCF_000151885.1 Dipodomys ordii
CTCTACCACTAAGCCACCTTCCCAGCCCATCTGTTGGTTTTTTTTAATTTTTATTTTTAATTTATTTATTTATCAGGAGGACATTAATTCTCTGAGGATGACTTTTCCTTTCCCTCCCTCCTTCCCTTCCTCCCTTTCTCCCTTCCTCCCTTCCTCCCTTCCTTTTTTTTTTTTTTTTTTGCCAGATCCGGACTCCAACTCAGTACCTGACACTTTGCTCATTGGCTGGTGCCCTACCAACCGAGCCATGCCTCCAACCCTGTGAGGCTGATTTTTCAAACCATTTTGGTTTTACATTTTTAAAGGAATCCTTCTGAATCAGGCAGAACTCAGGAGCCATGATGATTAGAATGAGGGCTCAGGTTCTATGCAGGCGACCAGAGCTCTGTGTAGAGTCTGGTTAGTGAGTGTTTTCAGCCCCTTGGGGAGGGGGAAACTGAGCAACTGGAAGGTCTCATATGGTTGAAGAGTCCTGGATCCCCCATGAACTCACAGTAGTGAGAGACAGAGAGAATGAGAAGAAATCAAAGGCACCACAAGGGAGAGATGGGCTGAGATGGGAAATCATGCTGGAGGAGGAAGCAGAGTGATTTTAGAAGACTCTCCAGCAGAGAGTAGGGGTGGGGCATAAACCCCAGCAGGAGTGACAGTATGGTTAAAGGCAGGAGACACAAGGAATATTCTGGATGAAGCTGATAGGGTAGAAAGGAGAACAGCATGAAGAGGTAGAATGTAGAGGTGAGGGGCAAGAGATTGTTTTTGTTTTTCACTTCTAGAATGTGATGGAGGAACTCAATGGGTAGCATCTGACAGATGCTGACAGAGCATGACCAGGATCAGTTCCCAGTGTCTTCTTCTACCCCAAGATGGGTGGGCAGGTGAGGCCTTCAATGTGGAGATCATTCAGTCCAGGATTGCTGGATGTGCTAGCAGCATCCTGGCCACTGGGCTATCAAGAAGGGACCCCACCATCCATGCCCAGTGTTCCCTCAGGATAAGGGGGCAAAATGCCACAGGTAAAGGACCACCTAGTCTAGTTATTTCATTTCTAGTGATGTTTCAGAATCACCTGGACAGCACTGCAAAATGGAAAGGCTTCACAACTGGGTGCCAGAGGCTTACACCTGTAATCCTAGTGGCTCAGGAGGTTGAGATCTGAGAACTGCACTTTGAAGCCAGCCTGGGAAAGAAAGTCTGGGAAACTCTTATTTCTAGTAAACTGTCAAAAAGGCCAGAAGTAGAGCCATGGTGCAAATGGTAGAGTACCAGCCTTGAGAAAAGAGGCCAGGCTGGGCTGGGAAGATGGCTCAGTGGTAGAGCGCTTGCCTTGCATGCCTGAGGCCCTGGATTGGATTCCTCAGCACCACATAAGCAAAAAGAAAAAAGCC
>NW_012272729.1:0-1753 GCF_000151885.1 Dipodomys ordii
CTACAAAATGTCCATCAGTGGAACTATTTATTTTGGCCTTTCCCAAGTAAATTTGGTGGGTAGCCTGGTTAACAAAGGGTACTCCTCAGACTAGAGATGGAAAAGCAGCTGGAGTGAATCTCTAGTAGTAGAGAGGAAGCAGGGCAAAGGAAACTGGCCAAGTACACATATTAACTAAATGTAACAAATTACGTGTTTATATTTTTAAAAAACCAGCTAAAGCTAAAAGAGCACTGCAACAGTCCTTAACTTGCTGAAAAAAGGTTGCAGCTACGCTCTGTGCAAGGATTTCAACCAAAGTGCTGCTCTCAACAAACAAAATTATCTTAGGTATTTCTCATGTGTGATAATAAACAAGTGCAGAACAGGGTGAAAATCCTGATGCTGTTCTCATATTTCTGAGAAATGAGAAAGAAAAGATTCATTGTCTAAAAACAGAAGGATTATCTATCAACTGATCAACTCACAATAAAATACCTTAGGAAAAAACTTATGTTCTCCTAGACTTAGGTATGCCCAATCAAAATGACTGCAATAGTTCAAGAAAAATGTTTTTTTTTTTTTTACAATTTTTTTACTGTTTCATAAAATTGGCAAAGGGAGGCTTCACATATATATCGGTAATATACATATACATATATCTTTAAACTAATATTATATAGCTACACACACATAGTATGCTAGTACTGGGGCTTGAACTCAGAGCCTGGGTACACCAGGCTACTGCCTTACCACTTGAGCCACAGCCCCACTTGCAGGTTTGTTTCATGGTTAGTTGGAGATAAGAGCCTCTCAGACCTTTTCTGCTAGCACTGCCTTTCAAACAGCAATCCTCAGATCTCAGATCTCAGCTTTCTTAGTAGCTAGGATTAAAGGTGTGAGCCAACAGAGCCTGACACTAGTTTTTACATTTTAATCTGAATTGTGTGCTATAAATTTTTTCAAGGCTACTGAATGTTAGTTGTAGTGATTCATAGCATTCATTGTTTTAGATTTTACGGAGAGAAAATAATAATCCCTTTTTTTTGGTTCAAAGGTGACTGTTACTGAATATTCTTGCTTTGACTTCATGAAAGATATCATTCATTATGTGTGCAATTAAGACGCTAACTTTCCCTTCAAGTACCTCATTGTAGGTGTATGCTTTTAATAATGCAATGTTTCTCTTCATCAGTTGAAAACGCCTCAAAAATGAAAAAAATAATTTTTGTCATTGCATTTTGCAGTACAAGGTATAATCTAGCACCTCATAAATATTTTTCCTCTAGAAGTTGTTGCTTTAAAATTCATAAAGCACAAGTTACAGAGGTCAAATTTTATAGATGATACAAAAGACCTTTCTTTCAAGAACTTCCATGTTTATATGGTTGCAAGAGTCTTCAAGCAATGACAGCATACAATCTGAATCTAGAAGGGTCTGCCACAGACTGACAGTTAATCTCCTGTCCAGACCCCAAGACACAGAATATTTATAGTGTCTTGCTGTAGTAGTCAATATCATGTCTCATATTAAGGTATGTTTTTGTCCTATGAAGTTTTAGCTGATGTCTACTTTCTGTTGCTTAGTTTATGCTGATGCTTCATATGGTTTTGCTCTTAACAGACAAAGACCAGCTGTCCAACAAAAACTACCATGACAGTGATTAACAAATAAAAGTGAGAGAGAGAGAAAATGTTTGATGATATTTTTGCTACTTTAGGTGTCTTAGTGTTTTTGAGCATTGATACAGAGATGTCACATAATTAATTTTTT
>NW_012272730.1:0-2157 GCF_000151885.1 Dipodomys ordii
ATTCTATACCTCCATCAGAAAGAATGACATTACCCCATTTGTTAGGAAATGGGAAGAATTGGAAAAATTTATATTAAGTGAAGTAAGTCAGGCCCAAAGAAACATAGGTCCCATGGTTTCCCTTATTTGCAATAACTAGTATATGTCTGAGTCAAGCAGAAAAGGTCAGATAAGTTGATGTTAGGAGAATGAACCCCAAGATAAGTATTCAAATGTTTTTGTTTTTTTGGGTCCAGTCGTAGGGCCTGAACTCTGGGCCTGGGAGCTGTCCCTCAGCTCTTCAGCTCAAGGCTAGCGCTCTACCACTTAAGCCACAGCGCCACTTCGGCTTTTTTCTTTTTGCTTATGTGGAGCTGAGGAATCAAACCCAGGACCTCATGCATGCAAGGCAAGCGCTCTACCACTGAGCCACCTTCCCAGCCCTCAAATTTTTTTTCATGCGATTGTTTCTAACATATTTATAAGATGATTTCTTTGTTGCTTTGTATGTCCCTCCTCCACAGTATAACCCCTGCTTTCACTGTATTTGACATTGGTATAATTTGTGGAGGGGAAGGGAAAAAACCAAATAGTCTAAATAGGGATACAGGTGGACCCATTGCAACAATGAGATGTACAAGTCATTATGTCGAAAAACGAACTTTACAACTTTGGTAAGGGGGAGGCAGGCGGGGAGGGCGGGGGAGGATTGGTTGGGGGGGGGGGGGAGATGGGAAGGGATGGGAAGGGGAAGCAAAGGAGGAGGCAACAATGCTCGATAAGAAATATACTCATTATCTTGCCCATGTAATTGTAACCCCTCTGTACAGTATTTTCACAATAAAAAAGGTTTTCCATTATGTAATAAGCATAAACTTTTTATTTTATCTTTTCAACAAAGGATGCTGAGGTATGCAAGAAAATGAGAAGATATAGTGGATTCAAAGAAACAAAATAAACTTCTAAAACCTATTCCTGAAAGAAACACACACATCAAAAATAGCTTTATACATGTTAAGAGAAATAAAGAAAAATGGGGACAAAGAATGAGAGGAAATCAAGGGAGTTATGTGTGAATGAAATGAGAATGTTGACAAAAAGTTATATTATTATTTTTTTTAAACACAAACACTTGAGTTGGAAAAATACAGCTGAAGTGAAAAATTCCCTACATAACTTCAATAACAGGCTCAAACAAACAAAAGAATCAATGAACTTGTAAACAGATTGCCTGAAATGATTGAATCCTAAGAGCAAAAAGAAAAGAGTTATGAAGAGTAGATCCAGCATATAAGTAGATCCAGGATATAAGTATACCAACAAGTAGACCAAATATACATCATGACAGTCCCAAAGAACACAGAGAGAACATGGAACAGAGATTGATTTAACAAATAAACTCTCAAGTCTGACAGATGAATGTGTTCCAGTGTCTGTGCCCCATTCACTCTCTGATTCAACATGCATGTGGCAAGGACAGTGCTTTGGAAGGCATCAGATGGGGAGCACTGATACTCTTTGGTAGAGACAGAGCTGAAACACTTTGTGCGGGGAGTGCGCAATGACTTCCTGTCCTGGGCTGGAGCTGGGACAGTCAGTTGCACAAGCGCAGGGCCCCCGTGAGCATCTGGGCCACACAAGCACACCTAGTGACCAAAGCACAGCCACTCGAGGGGAAAGAAAGGTGCTTCAGTCCCCCAGGCCTCCATTGGGACAGGATGGTTGAGCCCTCAAAGATCCAGGACCAAGTCTCATGTAAGTCAGCCAAGAGGAGATGAAAATGGAAAAGGCTCCTGGAGTAATTTCTAGTGGGAAGGAGTTGATTGCACCCACAGTAAGAGATGAGAAGACATGGGGCATCTTCGTTTTGTTAACAGCCTAATTTCATGCTGGCCAATCAAGTCCATTCCAAGGGAAGAACTTCCTTCCTCCCTTGAGAATTAACTGGGTCCTCCAGACCCAGAAGAGCAGCACCCCACCTTCAAGAAGGTGGAGGCATAGAATTCCATTGTCAGAAAGAATGACATTGCCCAACATTTGTTAGGAAATGGAAAGGCTTGGAAAAAATTACATTAAGTGAAGCAAGCCAGGCCCAAAGAAACATAGGTCCCATGGTTTCCCTTATTTGCAATATCTAGTATATGTCTGAGTCAAGCAGAAAAGGTCAGATAAGGTGAT
>NW_012272731.1:0-1169 GCF_000151885.1 Dipodomys ordii
GATTGGGATTGGGGGGGAGGGGGGAGGCTGGGAAGGGATGTGAAGGGTAAACAAAAGGAGGAGGCTGCAATGCTTGGTAAGAAATGTACGTATTATCCTGCCCATGTAATTGTAACCCCTCTGTACAGTATCTTCACAAATAAAAAAAAAAAAAAGAAGTGGCTATGACAAAGGTATGGTGGGAACTCACAGAGTTCAGCGTGTTTGACTGTAGGGTTAGGACCGCAGTGAGATTTAGGCACAACCAGATGACAGAGGCTGGCAAGTTTGGCATTCCAGCTATATGGGACTCAGAGATGAAAAGATTGGTGCTCTAGAGCAGACCAAGCAACAGATAGACTCTATCTCAAAAACCAAGCTGATGGTGGTGCTTCAAGCCTGTAATTCCAACTAGATGGGAGGTGAAGGTAGAAGGATTGTGGTCTGCGGATAGCTCAGGGCAAAGTGAGAGCCTATCTGAAAAATTAATGAAAGCAAAAAGGACTAGAGAGGTGGCTCAAAGAGTGCTATCCAGGATCTGGAGTTCAAGCCTAAGAACCACTGAGAACCCTAAAAACAAACAACACCAAGCAAACCTATTTTTGTCTTTTGTTTTCTAACTAGTAGAGAGACAGAATGATGTGTATGTTTACCTGGAAATTATTGCAATACAAGGAGAGGTTAGAAAGTTTGACCAGGATGGCTCAGGAAGAGACCAGAAACTGGTCAGTGCTGGGGTCATTGCAGTAAAGCAGGTAAGACTTCGTCTGAGAGAGAGCAATGGACGTGATTGGGTATGAGCAGAACAAAGCAGCTCTATTCCCCTCCCTACCTCCCTCCCCCTACCCAACACTGAGCTATTAGCACGTAGCAAGAAGAGATTCTCCACGGGACTAGTGTGGCCTTAGTCACCCAGTTAACGATGGGTAGCTTGCTGCTTATGTGAATGGCCCATAGGACAGTGCTGGGTATGATACACTTGCCACCTTCTAGGCAACTCAAGGGTGTAGCATTATTATTTTTATTTTTTGGTCCACTTGTGGGGCCTGAACTCTGGGCCTGAGCACTGTCCCTCAGCCCTTCAGCTCAAGGCTGGTGCTCTACCACTTGAGCCACAGCGCCACTTCCGGCTTTTTTCTTTTTGCTTATGTGGTGCTGAGGAATTGAACCCAGGGCCTCAGGCATGCAAG
>NW_012272732.1:0-1511 GCF_000151885.1 Dipodomys ordii
CACACACCTGTGCCCTGCTCCCCACACCTGTGCCCTGCTCCCCACACACACCTGTGCCCTGCTCCCCACACACACCTGTGCCCTGCTCCCCACACACACCTGTGCCCTGCTCCCCACACACACCTGTGCCCTGCTCCCCGCACACACCTGTGCCCTGCTCCCCACACACACCTGTGCCCTGCTCCCCGCCCCACACACACACCTGTGCCCTGGCACCTTCCTAACAGCTTTGGAGTCACTGTTGTAGGCAAAGACTGAATCGTGGCTCCTGTAAGCAGACAAGGGTCCACGGTGGTCATCATCATTAGCTTAATTAATGGACTGTGTTGTAATTGATTATCAGGGAGCAATTAAGCAGGCATTGAGGAGGGCGGTTCCCAGGCTGGAAACCTGTGTTTATCAACAAGATAGACATAGTCATCCACCAATCACAGAGCCTGCTTGCTCCAAGGGCCTTTTAGCACGCTTCTAACTTGTCTGACTTGAGTTGACAAGCAGCCCCTTCTTCCTCGATGCCTGGTGTCGGTGGTTCATTCCTGCCATCCAGAAACTCACAAGGCTGCGACAGACGGATTGTGTTTCAAACCAGCCCAGGCAGGCAAGTCCATGAGACTCTCATTTACAGCTAAACACCCAAAAGCCAGAAGTGGAGTTGTGGCTCAAGTGGTAGGAGTACCAGCCTTGAGCAAAAGTTGCTCAGGAATAGCGGCTAGGCCCTGAGTTCAAGCCCCAGTACACAGGACACAGCAGCACCTCTCGGTGTCAGCTTGGACCCAGTGGCTTGAGGGGACTAGTGCCACAGGCCTGGCCACCGTCCCAGGCTCTCCCCTCCCTGGGATCACCCAGGGCAGCCCACTGGAGAGCCACAGGGCAGCCCTGGGAAGCTGCCAGGCCTTCCTGCAGCCCAGCTGCTCCCCAACACAGCCCCGAGCCCCCCCTCAGGGGCAAAGGTTGGGGAGACCCGCGGTGGACACTGCCCCAGGCCCAAGGGATTTTGGAAGTGTCTTTCTCCATAAAGCCCACAGGCTTCGGCTCCTGGGCCACTGTCCATGGTGCTGATGGGTGGCATGGGGCAGTGTGGCCATATTCAGCAAGGCCTTTCACCTCCAGTGCTGTGCGCTGCTGCTGTCCCCAGACACTGAGACTAGGCCCAGCAGCCCCAGATGTCTAGCGGGAGCTCTTCCTGAATTCTGCTGAGTTGGGGGTGGGGGTGGGGAGCCGCCACTGTTCAGGCACAGTGCGTGCTGAGGGGGCTTGGACAGCACTGAGGGGGAGGTCACGTGAGGGGGCCTTGGGCAGCACAGGGGGGCACAGTGTGTGAAGGGGTTCTGGGACAGTGCTGGGGGTGAGTACAGCATGGCGGGGGGGCTGGGGCAGCACGCGGGGGCACAGCACAAAGGGTTCTGGAACAGCATGAGGGGCGGGGACAGTGCAAGAGGGAACAGCGTGGAGGGGGGCTGGGGCAGCTCGAAGGAGGACATTGTGGAGGGGTTCTGGGACAGCGGGGGGGG
>NW_012272733.1:0-1062 GCF_000151885.1 Dipodomys ordii
GAAGCGGTTCCAGTGATGGACAAGTCATGTAGTCATTGCCTTACTCATGTAACCATAACCCCTCTGTACAGCATCTTTACAATAAAATTGAAAAAAGAAAAAACATTGTTTCTAACAAATCATTAATCTAAGATTATTAGCCAAGGAATAAAATTAACAGAAAACTATTTAGTGAAATTAAATCCACACTTTGATGAGCATTTATTAAACATAACGAAAATGTCCATTTTATGTCAATGCGATTTTAAATTATAGAGAATAAGCAGAGTTAGGTGCAAATCATTGTTTGTAAAATGTAATCCACTCGTAACAGAAAGTATAAAAATACTCAGAAAAGTCTTCCCATGTCACTATAAGAAAAGGTTAGCAACATTCTGTCTTCCATGTTAGCCTTAGTAATAGACAAACTTTTTAAAATAAATGAGATTGTGCACTCTGGCTTATTATGCTCAAGTGACTGTTTCTGAGATTTGAAATAACATGTTTAGTAAAAACTCTGTTCTCTTGTGTGTGTTGGTCTATGGCAGCTGTTTAACTCTATTCATTTTTAAGTAATAAGCAATTATCTACTTTACTTTTACTTTTAATAGTAAATCACAACAAAAAAACAAACATGTCCACTTCTATTCAGTATAATAATAGATATAAAATTTCTGGATGTAGGTTATCTGAATGTCGAATAAATAACATTGAGTGGTTTTCCAATGTAATTATTCAAGTTCACAGTCCATTTCTAGTAAAGTTTCTAATTTTTCCTCTACTCTATAAAGCTGCTTAGGAATTTTAGGATTTTTAACAATTTTGATCAATCTTATTGATGCTCCTAATTCTATACTCATTCTTGGATATGGTTACTTTACGAGTAGACACAGATACAGAAATAAAACCTCCACGCACAAAAAGCTTAGATGTTTTTTCTCATATACTTTCTTGAACAATTAAAGCTGTAACACATCACCTACATATATTATCCTGTATGTATTAAATATTAAATAAAATCTAATGAGTAAGGATGCCAAAATGCAAATTCTATACAACTAGAAGTAATAATGGGGTATTAGT
>NW_012272734.1:0-3491 GCF_000151885.1 Dipodomys ordii
CCTTGCATGCCTGAGGCCCTGGGTTCCATTCCTCAGCACCACATAAGCAAAAAGAAAAAAGTCAGAAGTGGCGCTGTGGCTCAAGTGGTAGGGCACTAGCCTTGAGCTGAAGAGCTGAGGGACAGTGCTCAGGCCCAGAGTTCAGACCCCACAACCGGACCAAAAAAAAAAATCAGTTATCCAAATACAAATGAATGTAGGTTATTTACTGTAAGGCCACCAATTCAAGGTTAGTAAACACAATTTAAAAAAATCTGTAAATCAATTGTATATTTGGAGGCTTTAGTCATATGAAAAGTTGTAGTTGAGAAGGAGAAAAATCCTCATGGAGATACAAACCTCAATGAGAACTAATTCCCTATTGATAATGTAGCAATTCTTGAGGTTTTCAGTTTGTAAGACCCCAGGGCAGATGTATGATAAAAGAGAACTGAGACTTCTTCAAAAGAGGGAGAAAATCCTTCAGAAGATGCTCTGAGGCAGACATCTAGACTCTCTCTTTGTAATTGTTTGTTATCTTTAAGTAGTTATATAGCAGAGTTTCAATTCAGCCGGTCTTGATCAATACCATCCCTTTCATCATCCTTCCCCTTGGATCTCTCTCTTTTCGAACAACCTTCCACTTCGAATTGCAAAAACAAATAAACACAGAAAGAAGGGAACTAAATATGTTCTTTATGCTAGCAACATCAGACATTTACATATATAAGTTGATGGATCAATCTCCAATAGACACACGGAGATTAGCACACAAAGCATACACAAAAATCTTTCTGTCTGAATTTTGTGCTATTTTTCATAACTTTGATGAGTTATATGGTTAACCTTCTTTTTTAAATTTAGACTTTATTGTAAAGATGATGTATAGAAGAGTTATAGTTACATATGTCAGGTAATATGTACATTTCTTTTTTAACTGTATTATCCCCTCCCTTATTTTCTCCCACATTTTCCTATCCCAAATCTTCTCTCCTCCCCCCATGTTGTAAAGTGAGTATCACCGTTGAATTGGTTCATCTTTTGGGTTAACCTTTCCTCTTTCATAATTAGGTTGAGTTTGTACAATAATCTCAGGTGTGACTCTTTCAGGTTATAGCTGGATTTCTTTGGTATCTGGCTTCACATCAATTTTGCAAGGACTGTGGCCTAGTCTCTGGTTT
This sequence comes from Dipodomys ordii, assembly GCF_000151885.1. Taxonomy (NCBI): domain Eukaryota; kingdom Metazoa; phylum Chordata; class Mammalia; order Rodentia; family Heteromyidae; genus Dipodomys; species Dipodomys ordii. The sequence goes on from NW_012272734.1 coordinate 1,161, forward strand.
TTACAGGGGAGAACATAATACATTCCATACTAATTACTTGATGAGGGCCATTAGATTAATATTTGACTACACTAGGTACAATATCCTTGATCCATTACAATAAAAATTCTAACTATGAAACTCCTCTGGATTAAATTCTGGGGCTAATTTGAAGAGATTTTCATACTGCTGGAAATCCTAGGAACAGATTTTTTTTTATTGGAACATCTTTAGGACCACAGAGCCATTCACAATTTCATAGTACTTTTTAGCTAATAAAATGAAGGCTATTATTAAATAGAACCGTGCTATAATCCTGAGTGAAAGACAGGACCTCAATTATTATTCATAGTTTACAAATGAGGCAGTTAGGTTCAGCAGTATTAAAAGATTTGTCCCAGGTCACTGACTTATTAAATGATAGATTAATATCAGAACCAACTTTTATCCTCATTAAAACCATAATAAAATGGTTCATCCTAATGAATTATAAAATTTTCTTATGGCCTCAATAGCTGCAATTTCACATCCAGTGAATATTTTAATAAGGATATGATATAACTGGATGATTATGATTAAACCAATACACTCTAATGATTATATTTAAGTTATTTATTTAGTTTGCAGTTTTTAGCGTTTTAACTCAGGACTCTGCACTACAAGGCATGCACTCTATTGCTTCAACCATGCTTCCTGCTCTTTTTGCTCTGGTTAGTGTGTGTGTATGTGTGTGTGTGTGTGTGTGTGTCGAGTAATATACCTGTGTGTGTGTGCATTTTAGCACTAGATACTTCCAATTATTTTCATTACAAGACATGGTTATTCCTGTAATGTTTATCCTTATAAGACATTGGATAACTTGAAATAATTCCTTCCATCTTCCTAATCACACAAAAATTATATTAATGCTAGACTATGATTCTGAAGACAGAGTAAAACAGTCTCCCTACTCTAATGAAATTTATATTGTAGTGGAAGGAGTCAATGAATACATATGCAAGTTTTTTGTTTTGTTTTTTTTTTTGTTGTTCTTGTCGTTGTTGTTGTTTTGTTCAGTTGTGGGCTTGAACTCCCTGCCTGGATGCTGTCCCTGCTGGCACTTTCAATTTTCTGGTGATTTTGGAGGTAAGAGTCTCATGGACTTTCCTGTCTGGCCTGGCTTCAGCAGTGATACTTGGATCTCAGCCTCCTGAGTATCTAGGATTAGAGGCATGAGGCACCTGTGCCTTGACATAATTTAAGAAAATGTATGCATAAAATACCTGCCGATCATAAGTAGTAAGAAAGAAAATGAAGTATTTAAGATAATAAAACGTCAGAGGAGATCGCCTGTTTTAGATTAGACTGGTCAGCAAAGGCTTCTCTCAGGTAATGACAATTGAGAAGAGATTGGAATTACATGAGAGCAAGAGAACAGGTTAATTCCCAAGTAAAAATTGTCTGAAATAGGAATGCATTTGATGGATTGAGGAAAGACAAGAAGACCAAGAAAGTATCAAAATGAGTGAACATAGAAAATAAAGAAAGAGGGCATCTTAGGTTGGTTCCATATCTTAGCTATGGTAAATAATGCTGTAATAAACATAGCCGTGCTAGTAGCTTTACCATGGCCTTGTTTGTGATCATTTGGGTAAATGCCCAGAAGTGGTATAGCTGGGTCATAGAGGAGCTCTATGTGGAGCCTTTTGAGGAACCTCCATACTGCTTTCCAAAGTGGTTGAATGTAGAGCACATGGACAGCAAAGATGGCGCTGAGAGGGAGTTGAGTGGGCAGAGCCCAATTTGCTTTATGTTCAGTGAATAACCAGCCCGAGGAAGCTTAGGTGCATGATAGGGTGTGACCTTGACAGTGATTGGTTCCTCTTCCTCCCTTCCCATGCCACCCGCTCCTTTTTGGCTTTAAAAGGGGCTTGCTCTGTTAACAAACGAGTTTTTTTCCTGCTTGACATGACTCCCTGCTGCGTCTGATTGTCTCCCGGGCCGAGGGAGGCTGGGGAACGGTTGAGCCTCCACACTTATCTTTCCTCAGACCCTGTCCCTCTTTCGTGGGAAGGACTAAGACCCGACAGTTGAACAAGTTTACACTCCCACCAACAATGCAGTAGGGTTCCCTTCTGTCCACATCCCCTCCAGCATCTGTTGTTGTTAGAGTTCTTGATTTTAGCCATTCTAACTGGGGTGAAGTGGTATCTCAATGTTGTTTTGATTTGCATTTCTTTTATGGCTAGGGAGGTTGAGCATTTCTTTGTGTGTCTATTGACCATCCATCTTTCCTCTTCAGAGAAGTTTCTCTTTAAGTCTTTAGCCCACTTATTTATTGGGCAGTTGTTTCTTTGAGGATTTGTTGTTGGG
>NW_012272735.1:0-1803 GCF_000151885.1 Dipodomys ordii
CACAACAAGTTGGAGAGAGACTCGACAAATGGGACTACCTTAAAATAAAAAGTTTCTGCACAGCTAAAGCTCCTACTCTGTCCTGCAGTAGTTTCAGAGACTCAGGTTTGATGTTAAGGTCTTTAATCCATTTTTAGTTGATGTTGGTGTATGGTGATAGGCTGGGGTCACTTTTAGTTTTCTGCATGTGGCCACCCAGTTTTCCCAGCACTGGTGGCTGAAGAGGCTGTGTTTCTTCCACTATATGTCTTTGGCTCCTTTTGACAGCTCTTTCTTGAGGAGAGGAGAAGAGAGGAAAGGAGAGGAAAGATTAGGATAGAAAATACAGAATCTCACCATTCGATGATACTCTAGGCCACTTCAGGATTCTGTCAGCAAGACCATCACCAGATGTGACCCCTTGACTTCAGACCAGAGCCATGAACCAAAATAAATCTCTTTTCTTTATAATTCACCTAGTCTAGAGTACTGTGTTATTAGCAACAGAACATGGAATTACATATTTTCTTGGATAATCCTCTTCCTAATTCTAGATGTTCCCAGGGATGAGATGCTTACACACTTACAGTATCTCTGTTGTTCATCAGTTTGGAGGGGGACTGTGGTTACTTTTTTTAGGTACTTTTTGGAAATCACTTTCTTTGCTTGTTTGAGTTTATAAAATGACCTGGCTGCTGACTAGTTTTTATTGGTGGCCCAGAAGGGATATTCTCCAGCTCTTTTTAAAACATGTTAAACCTACTTGAGATATCTGGGCCAGTGACTCTACAGCTAAGAAGAGTGAAATATCACATGGCCGTGGCTGGATCTGATTTGTGACTTAATCCCTTATTGACTCACAAAAGTTTGTAACCCCACCCATGGTGATTACTTAAAAATGTTCCATATTCTAATATGTTCTGGCTGAGATTTAAAGCCCTTAGGATTATGTGAATATAATTTGATGTAGTCTAGGTTCATACAATTCATACAAATATTAAAAGGACATTCAATTGATTTATGGTAATCTCTCATGGCTTGGTTCTATCTTCCAGAATCATTCTAATGATAAACAAAAGCTCTATCTCAAGTGTTAGCTCACATGTACAAGTCCATGGGTTCAATCCCTGTTACCTCAAAGAGAAAGAGAGACAGACAGCAATTGGACTCTCTGAATACTAAAACCTCTTTCAAGAAGCTTTGTTACAAAGTGAAGAACAGAAATAGTGTAGTACTCAGAGAAGATTTGTGCAGGAAAGAATATAAACATGTTGGCATTGAGGAATAACAAAGTGGAATATGTAGAGGATTCATAGATTAGGAAGAAAGTTAGACAATGAAAAAAGAAAGGATGCCTTGAAGCAAGTCTTTGGGTTGGCAGAAGAGCAGACAAGTAGCAGGGTTCTCGGTTGCTGTGATCATAAATTTTCCACCATGGTAACAAATACCTGAGATAATCAATGAAGAGAAGAGGTTAAACTTGTCTCACGGTTTGCAGAAGGCCTCTGTCTGTGGTTAGTTGCTTCTGTACCCTTGGTGAGATAGCACAGCCTGGCTGAGAGTATGTGGCAGAGAAAAAACATTCTTATCAGGCCAGGAACAGAAAAAGAAAGGAAGAGGAAGAGGCCCAGGTCTCCAAAACAGACACAAACCCAATGACCTAAAATCTTTCCATAGGTCCCACTTTTTTTGTTTGTTTGTTTGTTTGTTTTTTTGGTCCGGTTGTGGGGCCTGAACTCTGGGCCTGGGCACTGTCCCTCAGCTCTTCAGCTCAAGGCTAGTGCTCTACCACTTGAGCCACAGCACCATTTCCATTTTTCTGGT
>NW_012272736.1:0-2862 GCF_000151885.1 Dipodomys ordii
CAGCACCACATAAGCAAAAAGAAAAAAGCCAGAAGTGGTGCTGTGGCTCAAGTGGTAGAGCGCTAGCCTTGAGCTGAAGAGCTGAGGGACAATGCCCAGGCCTAGAGTTCAGGCCCCATGAATGGACCAAAAAAAAAATCCTCAGTGGAGCCCAGGTTGTTGCATGACATTTGCCATATAATATAATATCTCTATCCCTGTACAAGAATACATGAGTTTGAAAGAATACAAGTGGTGGACATGGAGATGTATTGCTTATATCTTCCTTCAGGAGCTCTTACTCTGGGCAGCAAGTTGATGTCCAGCCTTCTCATGCCATGCCATAAGGCCCATACAGATACCACACATCCCCTGGACCACTCACAGCTAGTGGTTGAGTTTGACAAGAGGACTAGGGTCAGAGCAACTCTGCCTCACATGGGGAAGTCTTCAAGTAGGCTTGGCATGGAGACACACCCAGCTCAGACTTCCATAGCTATGCTTGGATATGAAGTTCCCTCAGTCCTGCATCTTCCTCTGTCATTTTAATCAGGTCAGGCCCAAATCTGGCTATAAGGTCTCTTTACTTAATTCTTCACAGACCACCATTTTAGATATTTCTGAGTACCTAATTTAACTTTGGCATCTGCTATTTTGAGAACTTGAGAGGACATGAGAGACAAATCCTCCAAAATCTGAACATCTCAGTCTTGGCATCTAGGAGTTGCTTTAGTCATTCGTGTGTTCCCATGTTTTGACACAGTTTAAAGGATTAGAAAACATTTATTACACATTCTCTTACAGTGTAGTATTGTACTTTCCTTCCTTCTTTCCCTTCCTTCTTTCTTTCTTTCCTTCCCTCCTTTCTTCCTTCCTTCCTGCCTTCCTCTCATTCTTTTTGTCTTTCTCTTTTTCTCTTTTTCTCTTTCTTTCTTTCTTTCTTCCTTTCTTTCCTTTTTCTTTCTTTCTTTCACCAGTCTTGAGGCTTGAAGTTGGGGCCTGGAATTTGTCTCAAGCTCTACTCAATGTTATCACTTTAAGACTTAAGCCACAGCTCCACTTCTGGCATTTTGTGGTTAACTGGAGATACAAGCCAGAGCGAGTTGCTTTGAAATGTGACCCTAAGACCTCAGCCTCTTGAATAGTTAGGTTTACATATGTGAGCCACCAGTAACCAGTATGTGGTTCTTTTCTTGAAGTTGTAGGGTTTGTATTTTTGTTTGATGTATCTGAAATGAATTGTCTTTGATTTCCTTCTATGTATTTTCCAAGTCTCATGTATTTGCATAGTTGCATCTCATCATATTTGAGAAATTTTTAGTAACTATTTTTCTAATATATTTTATGTAGATATCTATTCATTTTATTTTTTCTAGGTTCCATTGATGCAATATTTCATCTTTAGCTTTTCAATCTTTTGTCTCTGTTCTTTATAGTGGATACTTTCTGATGATATATGGTCACATTTATTGATCCTTGTGCCTATATCAATTATGCAGCTGAACATACCCACAGGGATAATTTTTGAGCTGTTACATCTTTCTGTTCTAAAATTTTCATTTTATGAGGATTCTTATGCTATGTTCTCTACTGAGAAGCTCTGATTTTAGAATTTTAGAGTTCTTCTTAGGTATATGGTAACAATTCTAGCAACGTGATATATTCCCTAGGATAAAGCATGTGCATTTCATATGCATGACATGTATAATATATGCTTCTATATCTGATATATTATGTACATTAACACAACATATAATATATGATGAAAGGTTATAGACATAAAATGAGAGGAGGAAAGGAAGAGAGGATGGAAAAAAAGAAGAGAGGGAAAAAAGAAAAAAGGAAGAGGAGAAGAAAGGAAAAGAAAGAGAGAAGGGAAAGAAGGAAAGAGGAAAGAAAGAAAGAAAAAGAGTAAGTGAAAGAGAGAATCAGAGAGTGAGAAAGAGAAATATCTGGGTGCTATTGGCTCAAATTTGTAATCATAGCTATTCAAGAGGCTGAGATCTGAAGGATCTTGTTCAAAGCCACCCTAAGCAGGAAAGTCCATGAGACTTTTATCCCCAATTAACCACCAAAAGCCAAAAGTGGACCTACATATTAGGACATGCTTATCATTCCCTGTCAAATACAACATATAACTTGAATTAGAATGAGTCGCCTTCTACTGATTTTTTATGATTCATATATACCTATAAAATTTATAAAATTGTCTTCTGTTTTGCTGGTACTAGTGCTCTACAACTTCAGCCATTCCTCCAGGAAGGCAGAGTGTTTTTTTTTTCTTCTGTTCATTGGAGATTACAGTCTCACAGACTTTTCTGCCCATAGTGATTTCTAATGCCTATCTTCTGGGTTTTAGCTTCCTGGGTAGCTGAGATTACAGTCATGAGACTTGGATCCAGATTCCTGTTTGTTAATATGTTTCAAACAGAACAGAATAATAGAGTGCCTACTACCTTCCCATTTGGGGAATATCTATCACTATCTGAGAACACAAAAATGTCAATTTTTCATCTACTGGTTTACTTATGGATTCAATTGTATTTGTTATCATTGTCCTTATTGTCATAGAAGAGGAATTGAATTTTTATTGTACATCTCTTTTCTCATTTTCAGGCAACAATGATTTCAAGCCAAAATACAAATTAGTGTTGTTTGAAAGCTGTTCTGACATATTTTAGATGATTAGACTGTTCAAAGAAAAAAAATGTAAGGAAAGTAATATTCATTGTCTTTAGCTACTATGCTATAGAAAATACCAAGAAGGAAACTGAAAGTATTTACTAAGGGTAATTGTTTCGGAAAAAAAATCTGTGTGTGCAAGTGTGTGTGTGTGTGTGTGTGTGTGTGTGTGTGTGTGTGTGTGTGTGTGTGTGTGCCTGC
>NW_012272737.1:0-1617 GCF_000151885.1 Dipodomys ordii
CCTCCTCCTCCTCCTCCTCCTCCTCCTCCTTCTTCTTCCTTTTTTAGTAGGTAGAGAAAACTTGAAAACAAAGTTCTGAGACTTCTGTAACTTATTTGGTCTATTAAAAGCTGTAAGAATAGTGGCTTTGGAAAAGAATATAAAATCTGCATTCCTGTGTGAAGGTAGAAGACTATAACTAGTTGGTAAAGAGACAAAGCACTGTGCACTAGCTCTTCAGGGCTGGGCAATCTACATGATAACATGGACCAGATTCCCAGAAGAGGGAAGCTAGGATGACTTTACCTGAGAAGAGATGGATACAGGCTCACCAGTAAGATGGTGGTCCTTAATAAATGAGGAACGAAAGAGAGAGTAAGCATGGGAGGGAAAAAGTGGGAGAGATAGAGGGAAGGGGTGGCATTGTCCAAGAAGAACTAGACACTTTACCTGACTTCTGTAACTGTAACCCCTCTGCACATCACCTTTATAATAATAAAAAATTAAAAAGAGTGAGTAAGGTGTGGAGTGAGGTTACCTAGTGGATTTTCTGGTAGGAAGAGAGTCTTTGGGCAGATGTTCTGGATTAGCCCTCCTGGAATAAGTCATGGGAAATAGGGGAAGCTCTAGGATCAGACATATCTGGGTTTAAGTCTTCATGGGACTTAAGGCAGGTTCTTAGCCTATCTAAGCTGCAGAATCATCACATTAAAAGTAGAAGTATGCCCATGTAATTGTAACCCCTCTGTACAGTATTTTTACAAGAAAAAAAATAAAAGTAGAAGTAAAATCCACATAGCAGTGGCGCACACTGTAATCTTAGCTACTCAGGAGGCTGAGATCGGACGATCATGGTTTGAAGCCAGCCCAGGCAGGAGACTCGTATCTCCAATAAAATTACAAAAAAAAAAGCCAGAAGTAGAACTGTAGCTCAAGTGGTAGAGTGCTAGCCTTGAACAAAAGAGCATGAAGGGATCTGATTTCTTTCTCTTGCTCCCTTGATCTCTAAGATTCACCCAAAGTTCTTGTTCTTTTAGGTGACTTGGGTGCCAGCTGGTGGAGCAGTGGGTGATGGCATCACTGATACAAAGCCGTGAGTACTGGTCTCCCACTGGGGAAAAGGGCTTGGTGGGGGCAGCCTGGGGAAGGGAAGTAGGCTGGACTCCAGTCTCAGCACCCCTCAAGTCCTTCTACTTTCTCTGCTGGCCTTTGCTTTCTTCTGGCCCAGGGCTGATCACTGATCCAAACTTGCTGTTGATGCAAGAAGGCACACTGATACGAAAAGTGAGGTCCAAAACCTGGAAGAAGTTCAGATACTTCCGGCTTCAGAATGACGGCATGACAGTCTGGCAGTCGAAGCAAGCTGGGGCCTATGCTAAGCTCACCTGTAAGTGACCTGGAGAGCTTGGGGCAGGCATGTGGGTGGGCAGGTCTTTGAGGAACTTGGCAACCTGAGGGCAAGAGAAGGACCAGGATGTTATGACAATGGGCCCTTGTGGTTTCTTATGGCTCTCTTGAGCCTATACAAAGAGACAATATTGGGGCTGGGAAGGTGGCTCAGTGGTAGAGTGCTTGCCTTGCATGCCTGAGGCCCTGGGTTCGATTCCTCAGCACCACATAAGCAAAAAGAAAAAAGCC
>NW_012272738.1:0-2592 GCF_000151885.1 Dipodomys ordii
AAAAAGCTGGAAGTGGCGCTGTGGCTCAAGTGGTAGAGCACTAGCCTTGAGCTGAAGAGCTGAGGGACAGTGCCCAGGCCCAGAGTTCAGGCCCCACGACAGGACAAAATAAATAAATAAATGAAGAGCCTGGCACCAGTGGCTCACACCTGTAATCCTAGCTACTTAGGAGGCTGAGATCTGAGGATCAAGGTTCAAAGCCAGCCAGGGCAAGAAAGTCCATGAAACTTTTTTTGGGGCGGGGAGGGGTCCGGTTGTGGGGCCTGAACTCTGTGCCTGCAGCCCAAGGCTAGCACTCTACCACTTGAGCCACAGCACCACTTCCGGCATTTTTTTTCTGCTTATGTGGTGCTGAGGAATTGAACCCAGGGCCTCATGCATTCAAGGCAAGCGCGCTACCGCTGAGCTACCTTCCCAGCCAATAAACTACCAGAAAACTGGAAGTGGTGCTGTAGCTCAAGTGGTAGAGTGCTCGCCTTGAGCTGAAGAGCTGAGGGACAGAGCTCAGGCCCAGATTTCAAGCCCCACAACCGACAAAAAGAAAAAAGAAAAAAATGTAGAAATAAGACCTCAGGCAGGCTCTAACAGCTCACACCTGTAATCCAACCTGTTCAGCGAGCTGAAAGTTAAAAGATAGCCCATGCAGTTGAATCCTTGAAACTCTCATCCTTCAGTTTAACAGCAAAAAGCCACAAGTGGAGGTGTGGCTCCAGTGGTAGTACGTCGTCTTTAAAAATCTGAGTGGGAGTTCTAAGCCCCAGTACAGACACTAAGAACAAAGAGGAAGGACCTCAGAGCATCCCCTGAAGGGACTCGTTGGCTGCCCCGTTGCACGGCTCAGCGCATCTCCGGGAGGACAGCCGTGTGCCCGAGTGCCTGTCCTCCTCTGGTTTGTCCCCAGACGCATCAGTGTTGGGGACATTCTGCGATTCTGTGTGGTGTATTGCTTCATGGGCGTGGTTTCCTTTTTCCCCCCCGCAGAGTCTTCAGGCAGAGAGGAACCGACCCACTAAGAACATGATCAACATCCACAGCCGTCTACAGGACGTCTTCAGGTGCGCCATCAGGGCCGCCTACCCAGACCTGGAGAGCCCCCCTCTGGTCGTCACGCCCAGCCAGCAGCCCAAGTTTGGGGACTACCAGTGCAACAGTGCCATGGGCATTTCTCAGGTGACACGCTGCTCCCGTCCTCTGTGTGGGTCACGTTACCTGTGCATAGCGGATGGCTATGGCCTTCGTAAAAAAGGACGCAGCCTGGAAACGTGACAGGAGTGTTCCAGAGGTTTTTATTGGTGTACATTACTTGGCATGGGGTGGAGGGGGAAGCACTCAGTGTTACGCTTCCACACGTGTTCACGCCATACCGTAATCATTCTTCCTGCCACAACAGGAATTTTCTGTTCAACTCTGTACAGACACTGGTGTTTTTACTTGCAGTAGTTCTGGTTTGGTGCTTTCTTTCTGCCGTGGCCAGGGTTGCCATGTGCTTGTGGCTACTAGGAAGCAGGGAACTGAGTCAGCCAGATGCTCAGCAGCTACCCCAGCAAGCACCTGCGGCTGTGACCGATGTCCTGCTGTGGCCTTGCAGAGAGAACCAGAGCGTGTATGGTGGCTCTGTGGGAGGGAGGGCGGGAGGAGGCCAGCTTCTGTGCAGCCTGCTTATTACTTAACAATTAGAAAGGTAGACTGTGGAGACTGGCTGCCTCAGTTCCGGCTCTGCTGTGCGCCCCAGTGTGCGTGCGATGCATCTGGGCTGGAAATCTGCATCTGTCCGCACCTCTCCCTTCTTCCTGGCCTGTTGGTGCTTTCGTTTGTCCCCCCACCGGGTGGTCGAGGAGTGTATCTCCTGTTTCGTCCCCCATCTCCAAGTAACTTGATAAAAGCCTGTCATGTAATCAGTTGTCTTACATGGTGTTACAGATGCTCAAAGCCAAGGAACAGAAAGTGAATCCAAGAGAAATCGCCCAGAACATTACCAAGCACTTGCCAGAAAACGAGTACATTGAAAACGTTGAAATCGCTGGTCCTGGTATGCTGTGTTATGCTCTTCCTTTGGTGTCTGGTTTTCTACTAGCACTGGAACTGGAACTATGAGCCTCACCTTCTTACTCGACTTTTCAATCCCTCTAACACTTGGGCCTCTGGTTCCAGTTCTTTTTCTGGCTAATTGAAGGTAAAGAGACACTCAGAAAGAGTCTGCCCAGGCTGGCTTAGAACCTCAGTTCTCAGTTCTCAGCTTCCTGAGTGGCTAGGATTATAGGAGTGAGCCCCTGGCATCTGGCTTATCTTTGTTCTCACCCACTCCCTTTTTAAATGTATTCCTTGCTCTACTCAACAACATAGTTGTTTTTTTTTAATAGTTGTATTGATGTTAAGTAGTTTATGAAATTAAGAAGGAAAAGGAGCATTCATCAAATTTATATCATAGGGCCAGGCACCATGGCTCATACCTGTAATCTTAGCTACTCAGGAGGCTGAGATCTGAGGATTGTGGTTCAAAACCAGCCCAGGCAGGAATGTCCCTGAGACTTACATCCAATTAATAACCAGAAATGGCACTGTGTCTCAAAGTGGTAGAGTGGTAGCCTTGAG
>NW_012272739.1:0-1395 GCF_000151885.1 Dipodomys ordii
GCTGGAAGTGGCGCTGTGGCTCAAGTGGTAGAGCGCTAGCCTTGAGCTGAAGAGCTGAGGGACAGCGCCCAGGCCCAGAGTTCAGACCCCACAACTGGACCCCAAAAAAAAGAAAAGAAAAGAAAAAGCTGGAAGTGGCACTATGGCTCAAGTGGTAGAGTACTAGCCTTGAGCAAAAAGAGATGTTCAGGGACAGTGCCCAGGCCCTGAGTTCAAGCCGTACACTGACAAAATAAATAAAAATAAATAAAACAAGCAGGCATCAATGGCTCATGCCTGTAATCATAGGAGGCTGAGATCTGAGGATCACAGTTCAGAGCCAGCCCAGGCATTGAAGTCCTCATGAGACTCTTATCTGCATTTAACCACCAGAAAACTAGAAGTGGCACTGTGGCTCAAGTGGTAGAGCACTAGCCTTGAGCAAAAAAGCTTAAGATCAGCACCCATGCCCTGAGTTCAAGCCCCATGACCAACCAACAAACAAACAAAAAATAAAGCAAAAATAAAGCAGGGATGGTTGTACACACCTGTATTCTCAACATCCCCACCTTCAGGAGCTGAGAAATTAAAACCAGCAGGGACTATACAACTAGTTCCAAAGCACCCTAGCTTCCCAGAACAACCTGTCTCAATCAAAAACACTCAATAAATAAAATTACTTACCAAGTACAAAATATAATAAAACATTTAATTAAATAACAATTAGCAATTCAGCAATATAACAAGCTAGAAATTAAAAATAAAATTAGAAAACAGTCTGTTCCACCTAGATTTTTTTCTTTTGCAGCATGAGTTTTGAACTCAAGGCCACAATCCCTCTGCCACTTGTACCATACCCACAGTGCTTTTTCATTCTAGTTTTTTTTAATTATTATTTTTTGGGGGGTCCAGACATGGGGCCTGAACTCTGGTCCTGGGCACTGTCCCTCAGCTCTTCAGCTCAAGGCTAGCACTCTATCACTTGAGCCACAGCACCACTTCCAACTTTTTCTGCTTATGTGGTGCTGAAGAATCGAACCCAGGGCCTCATGCATGCAAGGCAAGCACTATTACCGCTGAGCCACCTTCCCAGCCCAATTCTAGTTTTGAATTTGTTGGTCATTGGACTTGAACTCTGGGCCTGGGCACTGTCCTTCAGCTCTTCAGCTCAAGGCTAGTGCTCTACCACTTGAGCCACAGCACCACTTCCAGTTTTGTGGTGGTTAATTGGAGATAAGAGTCTTGGGGCTGGGAAGGTGGCTCAGTGGTAGAGTGCTTGCCTTGCATGCATGAGGCCCTGGGTTCGATTCCTCAGCACCACATGTAATAAGATAACATAGCATTATGTCTATCATATCACATCTTAGCTTTTGTTTGTTTACAGAAGCATTGGCTCAGCAGGCAGCCCACCAGAGA
>NW_012272740.1:0-1276 GCF_000151885.1 Dipodomys ordii
GATATAAGCCACCTGCTGTCAAGAACTCAAAAGTAATGTTAGGCACCATAACAAATGGGTAATTTCACCTACCTAAAGTGCCTGCACATTATCTTAGGTATGTATATATGTATGCATGTATGTGTGTATACACGTGTAACACACACACACACACACACACACACACACACACACACACAGTGGGAAAGCAAAACCTGTGGCTGAAAATGAAGTAATACACAATTCTCCTATCTTTGACAGTTAAAAATAAGTCCAAACGCTGTGGCTCAAGTGGTAGAGCACTAGCCTTGAGCTGAAGAGCTGAGGGACAGCGCCCAAGCCCAGAGTTCAGGCCCCACGACTGGATCAAAAAAAAAAAAAAAAAGTCCAAATACAGTAAGTAACCTTAACCATAACTAAATTCTCTGAGATTTGTCATTTGGCAAAATTCTATTGGGGAGACAGTAACCTATTACTTAAGCTCCTGAAGCAGTATATTGAGATTTCAAGAAAAAAAAAACTGTTATAAGCATGGATTCTATAGTACAATACAGGATATTCAAGAAAAAAAAAACAGGAAAAGATAAAAAGTACATATTGAACTGAGATACAGGGATTAATAAAAAACTGAAATGTAAAGGAATCATTCTTTCCTGAAATGAATGATACTAGAGGGAATTTTAACAACTAGTTTCCAATGAATGATTTCTAAGCAACCTAGCTTTGTGATTTCATATTTTCCTATCTTCCTAAAAGTGCCTCTAGTATAACTTTTGAAACTTAGTAGTGAAGGACAAAAATAAAAAAAGCTATAAGTAAATATAAACCAAATGAGAGAACAGTACTTTAATGGGCAATGCCTTAAAAACAGAAGTTGTTTTAAATTTTTTTAGTTTAAGTAAAAGGCTGGCTTTTACAGTGAGAAATCATTATCGTATATATACACAAAAATCTCAGCACTCAGGAAGCTGAGGCATGAGCTACAGCCCAGGCTACTTAGTGAGATAGTATCTGGAAAATTAAAAAATTACACAGTGGTATCCAACCAGATAAAAGATACAGAGTGAAAAAGATAACTTGTAGCCATATATAAGTGGTAGATACCTGTAATTCCACCACTCTGGAGGCTTAATAGGCTACATATAAGATTCGATGCCAATCTGAGGTACACAGTGATACCTCAAAAAAACCCAGGTCAGGGGCTGGGAAGGTGGCTCAATGGAAGAGCGCTTGCCTTGCATGCATGAAGCCCTGGGTTCGATTCCTCAGCACCACATAAGCAAAAAGAAAAAAGCCG
>NW_012272741.1:0-1480 GCF_000151885.1 Dipodomys ordii
AAAAAAAAAGAGTCTCATGGACTTTCCTGCTCAGGCTGGCTTCAAACCTTAATCAGCAGATCTCAGCCTAGGATTGTAAGCAGGAGCTGTCAGAGCCCAGCTTGGAATGGGCCTTTTAAAATGTCAGTGAGGGGGCTGGGAAGGTGGCTCAGTGGTAGAGTGCTTGCCTAGCATGCATGAAGCCCTAGGGTTTGATTCCTCAGTACCACATAAACAGAAAAAGACAGAAGTGGTGCTGTGGTTCAAGTGGTAGTGTGCTAGCCTTGAACAAAAGAAGCCCAAGCCCTGAGTTCAAGCCCTAGGACTGGCAAAAAAAAAAATGTCAGGGACCAGCACTGGGTTCAATCCTAGTTCAGAGAGACAGAGAGAGAAAGACAGGAAGTTTAATAAGTCTTACCACTAGGGCAATGTGTAAACTGTGTTTAATCACAATTCAAACAAACCAAAGGCAATAAAAAGATATTGGTGGAAGATAGTACCTGGCACTGAGCTGTAGGCTCATTTGGGAGGAGTGGTTGGGACTATAGACCATTGTTGACCTTAGCCAATTCCCTCCTCCTGTGTGTGTGTGTGTGTGTGTGTGTGTGTGTGTGTGTGTGTGTGTGTGTTGCTGGGGATGGAACCCAGGACATCCTGTCTACCAATGAGCTATGGTCCCAGACCCACTTCTTATGTTTAAAACCCCTCCTGTGGTTTTTTCACTCCACTTCAGACCTCAGATTCTACTCCCTATAATGCTTTGTCTTTCTTGAAGTTGATTCTTGAAAATGCTCATTCAGCACAGAGTTACTAAATATCTATTATTTGATAAGCCCTGCCAGGATAAACCTGGATTGTGGGGACAGAAAGAAAAATAAGATAGCTAAACTGGCTGGAATGTATCCACCACGGAGGAATGGAGGGAAGGATGGCCTGAGGAAGCCTTTGGTTGAGCTCTGAAGGGAGGGAGAGTCCCATAAGCAAAGAAATGGAGGAGGGGCTTCGGGGAGAAAGGGAATAGCCAGTGCAAAGGCCCTGAGGCATGCTTGAGCACTGAAACTTCCATGAACTGGAAGACCAAAGGACCTGAGTTTGCTAGGGCATGATGGGAAAGATTTCTTGAACACAGCATGGTCCTTCCCATCCTGAGACCTGTTCAGTTGACCCTGAGGTTACTTCACCTCCCTTTACCAAAAATAATATGGTATCTTGGCACCAGTGTCTGGTGTCTGTAATCTCTTTTTTTTTCTTGTCATAGAGCTTGAATTCAAGGCCTGGGCGCTGTCCTTGAGCCTCTTTGTGCTCAAGGCTACTGCTCTACCACTTGAGCTACAGCACCACTTCTGACTTTTTCTGAGTAGTTTATTAGAAATAAGAGTTCCACAGACTTTTCTGTCTCTGGTTGGATTTTTATTTTTATTTTTTTTTATTTTTTGCTGGTCCTGGGGTTTATACTCGGGGCCTGGTAGCTGTCCCTGAGCTTCTTTTTTTTTTTTTTTTT
>NW_012272742.1:0-1855 GCF_000151885.1 Dipodomys ordii
ACACACACACACACACACACACACACACACACACACACACACACAAAGATTAAAGGTCAGAAACTGTGGCTGGTCAAGAGCTTCAAGGAAGCAAAGCCTGACTGGATAATGCTTGACTTACTGAGTTGAGCAAGGCAAAAAATATGTGCACTCACAGCTGGGAACTGATGACTTATGCCTGCAATCCTAGCTGCTCAGGAGGCTGAGATCTGAGGGTTGCGATTTGAAGCCAGGGCAGGCAGGAAGGTCCATGAGACTCTAATCTCCAAATAATCATGAAAAAGCTGGAAACAGAGCCATGGCTCAGATGGTAGAACACTAACCTTTGAGCAAAAAAGCTCAGGGACAATACCCAGGCCCTGAGTTAAAGCCCTTGAATGGGTATAAAACAAAACAAAACAAAACCCCACAAGAAAAACACAAAAAACAGAAAGAATATGGGTGTACTCCATTGTCCAGTTATAGACTTATAGAATACAGCTGGATTTCCACTTGAGAGGGGCTCTAGGAAAGATGATAGCAATAAACATTTGGCAATCATCATACCTGCCAGTGAAAAGGGAACCCCCTCTGAAAGAAGCTATAGTTGAGAGATCCTAGCAATTGTTATGAGAGGAGGGAACTTGAAGGGCTCATAGGAACACTAAGAATGCCTCTTCATAAGGAGTCTGGCACTGGCAGAGGGTCGAATCCAGGTTACAACGCTACAGACCTGCTTCTTGATTGTCTCTCTTCTCCTATCTTCCCTTAAAATCCCAACCTATGCCCAACCCTGGAGGGGTGTAGAATAACAGCTTGCAGGTCGATGAGTTAGTAGAGCCAGATGTGAGAAAAGAATTCTGCCAAACTCCTGGTCCATCTGCAGGCTTCAAATCACAGGGGAAAAGAACATAATTTTAATTAGCTAAAAAAAAAATAGGAGACACAAAAGTATCACATCGAACTGAAGTTTTGTTATCTAGGAAAGGACAGATAAATGATGAATGCAACTTAAGCTGGAAGTGGGAAAATGTTAAGTCGAAGAACAGATTTTTTTGTGTGTGTGCCAGTCCTAGGGCTTGAACTCAGGGCCTGGCCACTGTCCCTGAGCTTTTCTTTTGCTTTCTTTTTTTAAAAATAATTTTTTATTGTAAAAATACCACCCTGAGCTTTTCTTGCTCCAGGCTAGCACTCTACCACTTGAGCCACAGTGCCACTTCTGGCTTTTTCTGTTTATGTGGTACTGAGGAATGGAACCCAGGGCTTCATGCATGCTAGGCAAGCACTCTACCACTGAGCCACCTTCCCAGCCCATCAAAGAACAGATTTAAAGGATTTGTGGTGAGAAAGAATTAAGATGTCCTATTGTTCACGCATTATAGCTCATTCAATAAATTTAACACACACACACACACACACACACACACACACACACACACACACCTTTTTTTTTTCCAAAAAGCTATCAAAAGTTGAAGTCTGCAGCTGGTGGCTTACAAGTATAATCCTAGCTACTTGAAAGGCTGGGATAGAAAAGATCACAGTTTCAAGACAACCTGGACAGAAAAGTCCACAAGACTCTATCTCAACAGAAGAAGTTAAGTATAGTGACATGTGCCTGTCATTTCATCTACAATGGGAAGTAAAAACTAAAAGGACCATGGTCCAGGCACAGGCTCATGCAGAAACCAAGACCCTCTCTCAAAAGTAACCACTACAAAACAAGGCTGAAAGGGAGGATCAACAGCAGAGTGTCTTCTGCCTAGCAAGTAGGAGGCCCTGAATTCAAACTCTAGTACTTACACACACACATACACACACACACACACACACACACACACACACACACACCAAAGATGATTTATAGGCATGTTCA
>NW_012272743.1:0-1339 GCF_000151885.1 Dipodomys ordii
AAAAAAAAAAAAAAAAAGGAATAAACCGAAGGGAAGAAAGAAAAAAATGACAGCACACCTTTGTGGTTTCCCAGATGTATCATTGTGGCTTACCCATTTTTTTCCTAGACTCCTAAGAAACGGAAATCCAGCAGTGAGGGCGAGATTCAAGACCGTTTCCTGTCCCCTTTTCGGAAACCTTTAACTCAGCTAACCAATCGACCACCCTGGCTTGACAGCAGTCAGCATGTGAGTCAGGAGCATGACACTCCTGTGTATGTGTGTGCCCAGTCCTATTGCTTATTGGACTCCCCATAGGCTTCATCTTTTCATAGTCGCCACATCTGCTGTGGCTGTTAAGAGATGGGTCTCTCATGTCTCTCACCTGAAATTCTCCCTTGTTTGTCTCTGTATGGGTACCATATCTAAGAAATGAAGGGTAGAGGAGAGACAAGGCCATGAGGATGTTAGAACTAGGATTCTCATGCCAGCTCATGCTCTGGCTCTGTTTATACAGGTTTATGGAGTGCTAGAGTCCCATAGTTTAATGGTGTTTTCTCTAGTAAAGTCAGATAGATCATCACCGTTGGGGTAGGTTCTGTGTGCTATCTTATGTCCTACTTTTTTTTTTTCTTTCTCCTGCACTAGGGCTTGATATCAGGGCTTCCTACTCTTGGCTTGGCTTTTTCCCTTACAACTGGCACTCTACCACTTGAACCACACCTCTACCTCCAGTTGGGGTTTTTTGCTGGTTAACTAGAGAGTCTGACCAGACTGGCAATGAGCTATAATTCTCAGATTTTATCCTCCTAAACAGCTAGGATTATAGGTTGAGCTACCAGTATACCCCAAAGCTTTTTCCACCAAATTTTCTGAAGAATATTTGGAGGGAAAAATGGGAATATGTTCATGAGAATATTATGGCAGTAAGCCATTTGCTGTTAATATTATCTTATTAATATTACTGTTTCTATTACTCGTACTGCCACTAATTGGGTCATTTAGGTCTCAGGGAAACTGGTGTGGATTTCATATGAAAATTAGATGCAGTAGGCAGAATTGATACAAGAAAAAAGAAAAAGGAGATAGAGTATTAACTCGGACATTAGAATTTCCTGTTAAGGGGCTGGGAAGGTGGTTCAGTGGTAGAGCGCTTGCCTTGCATGCATGAGGCCCTGGGTTTAATTCCTCAGCACCACATAAGCAAAAAAGAAAAAAGCCGGAAGTGGCGCTGTGGCTCAAGTGGTAGAGCGCTAGCCTTGAGTTGAAGAGCTGAGGGACAGCACGCAGGCCCAGAGTTCAGGCCCCATGACCGCCCCCCCACCTTCCCCCCCAAAAAAAGAATTTCCTGTTAATACTG
>NW_012272744.1:0-4368 GCF_000151885.1 Dipodomys ordii
TTCAATTATTAAAATCTCGGGGCATTAGACACTATTATAATTTGCGTTTGTGTTTACATGGCAATGTAGAATTTTCAGATCATTTTTATAGTGTTTGGGTCATTCCATCATCACAATGAATTTTTTTTATCTATTCATTACTCTAATGCAGAAAAGGAAGTGCAGGGGATGCTTTGACCTGCCATTTATCAGGATACTGTATACCACAGCCTACCTCAAACCTATGTCCTCTTAATCCTTGTGTTTGGGAACTGATATCCACATGTGTTTCTCAGCCTTGTCCCTGTCCAATTTGTGCTCCCAGGGTGGATTTATCTTTTGACATGCCTTTGCATTCCTGGACTCTCAGGGGTGGTTATGTCATCCAGCCATCACTCCACTAAATGGTGTTTACTGTTTCCCAGATTAGGTGTACTGTGTTTTGTGTGTAACCTGTTATGTCAGTTGGGTGCTGTCCATATTTGCCTATCAAGGCTGGTCAATTTTAAAAACCATTTCTGCAGGCTCACAGAGGTGGCAGACAAGACAGAAGAGAAGTCTGTAGATTCAATCCTAGACCCTGAGTATGATAGCCAACATGGGGGTGTTCACAGTAACCTGGGGAGTTTCCTTAATATTAGAGCTAATTTAATCTCCTTCCCTTCTTCCCTCCCTACCTCCCTCTTTCCCTTTTTTCTTTGCAAACACATTCCTACCCCTACCTCTTCCTTCTGTGTCCAGACACTGTTTTCCTGGCCAGAGCATTTGGGTGTGTCCTGGTTGTAAGGCCAGCATGTTCTTGCCCTCTTCTAATGAATAGGGCTAGTGAGAAACTATTTTGGGAAAGCATTAAGCTCTTGGAGACAGTGATATCATCATTAGTCAGGCCTTGGATTCTATTGAATAATTTTAATAGGATCCTTGACATCACTTCCAAGATGAAAAGGGATGTGCATATTCATATTACTCTTGATATGGGAGTAAAAGGTCTTAGAAAGTCAACAAGAATTTTTCTTTAATATGTTATACTGAAGCCACCTAGACAGACTATGTGTCAGCCTTGTATGGCCAAATTGCTGAAGTCTCTGATCCACATTTGTCTCATCTGTAAAATGAAGATGATATTACTCCCAGCTCTAGCAGGTCCTGAGAACTCAACAAATGGATGTAGCATAGTCTTTGCTATAGAATTGATGACCAGAAAGTTGTGGTAGAGCTGTTAACAAAGGAAATTAAACATTTCTTGAGTGACTAAATGAGACCTGGTTTAAATTTATTATTATTATTAAGGTGATATACAGAGGGGTTATCATAAGTCAGGTAATGAGTACATTTCTTCTTTTTGGCAATTTCACTCACCTGGGTTTTTAATAAAATGCATTCTTACCTCTGAATGGACATGATTGGTTAGCTGTACGTGTCCTCTGTACATAACTGTAAAAGAGGTCCAGTGCTGTGCATAGACCTGAAATATTTTTATTTTTGCTTTTGCTCTCTGTGGGTTATCATATTTTAACAAAAAATTTAAAAAAACCCTAAAGTATATGAAAGTTAGCTAGAAAGTACTCAAAAGCTGAACACACATGAAGAGAGACCTCATTATAATCCCATGGCTACACTGGTATTTGTGCTAGAACTTGATGGACATTTGTTAATCTCCATACAAATCAATTCCCCAATTGATGAGTAAGGAGGACCAGTCATGGTGACACATGCTTGTAATCACAGCTACTTGAGAGGCAAAATGCAGAAAGATCTTGGTTTGAGACTAGGCCAGGCAAAAACTTGCCATCTCACCAAAGAAACCCTGTAGAATGATGCACACCTGTTGTCCCAGCTACATGGGAGATCTAGATAAGAAGATTGTGGTCTACATGAAGATATTACAATTTTATATTCTGAAATCACAAGCCTCATTTACCACAAATCTATTTCTCATTATAGTCATGTAGACTTTTTGTTTGGATTAGATGTACATTATCAGGCTTACCATGAAATCACTGATATTATCCAAGATCATCTATAAATATCCCTGGTATTTTGTATTTAAGGACTTAAATACTTCCTATTCAAATTCCGTTATTTTTCTTTTTATGCCCTTTGATATATTTAAATAAAAAATTCAACAAAGTTAAAAAAAAAAGATCATGGTCAAAAGCCAGACCTGGGCAAAAACAAGATCCAATCTGAAAAATAACTGAAGCCAAAAAGACTGGTGGGCTCAAGCAAGCTCAAGGCTAAGTTTAAACCACAATACTGCTAAAAAATAAAGTGTGTGAGGGAGGACTGTAATGTAATAATAGAAAATTGGCTAAGCATGACAAAACCAGCAAGGGATGTTGAGGGTATTCCTAGAAGCATTCAGAAATTGAACATAAAGGAAGATTGAGGGTGGAGCTGCTTCTTTGTTTCTGGTGGGGCCAGGTTGAAGGCTATAGTTAAGGGTTGAGTTGCCTTTCTACAATGGAAAACCCAGTAGTGTCCCACAAGGCTTCTCCACAAGTGACAAAGACTATTTTCAAGTCTAAGTGACACAGCTTCCAAGCTGAGCTTTTCCATGAAGCAGAGGGCATCCCCGCCTTGCTGCAGGAGACATAGGAGTCAGGGCTAGTTCATCTTTGGCATCACCATATGTGTTGCCCTCCTGATTTTCAATGGTTATTCCTTCAGTAACAAAACGGAAGGAAGGCTTTTCTTTGGTCCCATAGTGCCTTGCACACTAATGAGTCCGAAGATTTTGAGAAAATATTGTTGATGAAAATAAACAAGTAGCTGAAATTTCCCCTTTCAGTTTTAAGCAAACTCTGATCCGGACAACGTGTTTGGAGACAGTTGGGAAAGAAACCATCTCTAAAACTGGAGGTTTAGTTGGTTGTTTATTTTGTACTTAGGTAGTTGGACTGTCAGTCAAGCATTTTGTGGGTCTGTATTGAAGTTATTCAGAGTTAGTTAGGGCCACCCATAAAACTGATAAGCAAATATCCTTGAAGGAAAATACGTTTATGTTTTGTGTTTGGGACATGTATTAAGACACCTAGGTCTTTGTTTTGATCAAGTATGGCATTTGTTCAACTAAGTGGCAAAAAATAGCAAGAGGGAAAGAGGAAAGGAAGGACTCAGAGGACGTGGAATCCCGGTATGCTGGCACATTCAGTGAGCCCTATTAAATATTACATGATGGTGATGATACCTTTTTGTGTGATATAATTCATTGTTTCAATAATTAATGTCACCAGTGTGCTTCCAAGAGTACCAAAGGTAAATAATTTACCGTAATTAACAAAGAAGGGAATGATATTATTTATTTATCAAACTTTTTACAAATGTTTTTAAAAATACCCTCAGGCCTCAAATGTAAAATTTTTAGTTTGTCTCCATCACCACCACTACCACCAGTACATACATATCTACATACATACATATATTCAGTTGCATCATTGCTTGTATTTAGTATTTAGCCCTAGTGTGAAAGTTAGTTTGATCTCCAAAAGTCAGTATAAATAATTGATCAACAAAGTCTGGCTAAAACTCACATCTCACCTTTGGCTTAACTCAGGATTTGAGAGCTTTCTGAAGTAGTGTATTGTTCTTTGGGGGTGAGGATCTTAATTCTGTGGACTCCCATTGAACTCTACTTAGTGATTAATTGATTTTATTATCTTTAGTTGTTCAAAGGGGCTTCAACTCAACATGTCGCTTTCTGAGTGCAATGCTTCTTGAGCCGTGTTACCCCTTCCACCTTTCTTCCCAATCTCTGCCAACCCCACCTATCACCTACCTCAAGTTTCCTGTTTCATTTTCACATATATACGTTGAATAGTATGGCTGTACTCACTTGCCCTTTCTCTCTCCACTCATCTGCCTTTCCCTCCCTTGACCTCCCCTCCATACCACCCTAACCCCAGCGCCAAACGACACATGTTTTTCAGCTTCCTGGTCCTATTAAACTCTTAATTGCACACCCTTCTGTAGGATGGGTCCTCTCTCACTAAATGCTGAGAAAACTATTCTTCTTTTCATTTTTTTCATTTTGCTTTAGAAATTATTTTTGAATCTGATTCTCAGGCAGTCTTTTAAAATTTGTGTACTTTGGAGTAATTTTTTTAAAATAGACTTTATTTTCAGTTATATAAATAAAAATTATAGCTTTCTACTACACTTTGAGGAAAATCTCTGCATACATGTCTGCCCTCAATGTCTCCTTTTCAGACACAAGTGCTTATCATACTTTTTTGATGATTTTTTACTGTTTGTTTCTATGTCTCTAATATATGTATTACACATATACTGAAATATATAATACTATATATATATATATATATATATATATATATATATATATACGAAGAGAGAGAGAGAAATACTGAGACTTTTCTACATTTCAGGAAG
>NW_012272745.1:0-1988 GCF_000151885.1 Dipodomys ordii
AGATGGGAAGGGATGGGAAGGGGAAACAAAGGAGAAGGAAACAATGCTTGATAAGAAATGTATTCATTACCTTTCCCATGTAATTGTAACCCCTCTGTATGGTATTTTCACACACAAAAATTTTCTTGGTTGTGATACTGTACTGTATTTGTCTCAAGTGCTAGCCAGTGGGAAGGTAAATAAAATGAAAGACTCATAAGATATCTTTGTGTTTGTACTATTTTTATAAGTTCCTCTAATTGAGAATTCTCTAACTCTAAAAAATGTAAAAATAAATCCATCCATGAACACAATCTATTTGTTTTAGTGGATTTATAGAAAAGCTTACTCAATGGGAGCCCTGTTCTCTTTATGAATTTACCAAGGTGAGCTGGCAACGCAAGGATTGACTAGTTCTATTATCTTCTGCCAGCTTCCACATCTGTGGTTGAAGCTGGCAATGGAATTCTTAATGACTAATTTTAATAACGAAAGAGAAGACATTTCAGTCCTTATTTTTAATGACTATTTGCAATATATGGCTGAAAGCAGGTGCACCTAATAAATAGAAAAGTGACACCCATTATTGAAATGGATCAACTAACTTATCTTCATTTGTTAACTCATATAATAAACAAATCTTCTCATGCAGCATTAATAAAAGAACATAGTATCTGCGAAAAGATTGGAAACTACCAAAAAATAGTTTAAAGCTCTGAAGAATTTATAGAAAATATTCACATTTATACACAAGCTAATCTGATTATAGCATTAGGTTGTCCTTTGACTTATCAACAATGTTTTTGAACGCATGTAAGCTACAATTTACAATGATTATTTTATATATTAGGTTATTACTTACAAAATCATGTAACAATTTACATTAATTAACATTTTATGATTGTAAGTATGTTGAAACTCTATCTCCTTTAGTTTTACATACCTCCTTAATATGATTGCCTTAAGTATTTCCTCTACCTGCATTGTAAGGATCATTCTAAACCTAGAAGATCTCAAAGAAGGACTTAGGGTCTCTTCATATATGCTAAATCATAGTTTAAGAAAAATAAAAGCTTTGTAATAGAGTTTGAAATTTAGTATTGATATTCCTCCAGCACTGTTCTTTCTGTTAAGGATCATTTTTGCTATTCGGGATCTTTTATTCTTCCATATGAAATTTTGGATTGTCTTTTCTATTTCCTTGAAGAATGAGGTTGAAATATTGACAGGTATCACATTGAATTTGTAGACAGCCTTGGGAAGTATTGCCATTTTCACAATATTGAACCTTCCAGTCCAGGAGCATGGGAGGTTTTGCCTCTTTCTAAGTTCTGTTTTGATTTTCTTTTTCAGGTTTTGAAAGTTCTCATCATAGAGAACTTTCACTTCTTTGGTTAAGTTAATACCTGGGTATTTAATTTTTTTGTGGGGCTATTATGAATGGAGGTGCTTTCCTGATTTCAGCCACACTTTTCTCATTGTTGGCATACAGAAAAGCCACGGCTTGGTACTGGCACAAGAACAGACCTCAGGGCCAATGGAATAGAATTGAAATCCCAGAAATGAATCCACAGACCCATAGCTCCCTTTGCTAAGGGAGCTAAAAAAAATAGAATGGAAGAAAGACAACCTCTTCAGTAAATGGTGCTGGCAAAATTGGTTAATCACTTGTAGGAAATTAAAGCTAGATTCTTATATATCACCCTGCACCAGAATCAACTCTAAATGGATCAAACACCTTGGAGTCAAAGCAGACACTCTGAAAACATTACAGGATGGAATAGGAGAAACTCTAGGTCTCCTTGGCACAGGCCAAAATTTTCTTAATAGAGACCTAAAAACATAACAAATCAAAGAAAGGTTGGACAAATAGGATTGTATGAAACTGTAGAGCTTCTGCATGAAAAAGGACATAGCTAGTAAGATCAATAGAAAGCCCACGGATTGGAAGCAGATCTTCACTAGCCATAAAACAGACAAGGGCCTCATATCTAAAATATACTTGGAAC
>NW_012272746.1:0-1633 GCF_000151885.1 Dipodomys ordii
GCTGTCCCTCAGCTCTTCAGCTCAAGGCTAGTGCTCTACCACTTGAGCCATAGGGCCACTTCCGGCTTTTTTCTTTTTGCTTATGTGGTGCTGAGGAACCGAACCTAGGGCCTCAGGCATGCAAGGCAAGCGCTCTACCACTGAGCCACCTTCCCAGCCCCCTCAGTAAGCTTTTCTACGGCATCTATCTCTTTAAGAGGGTCAAATAGGGAACCAAGGGGCTGGGAAGGTGGCTCAGTGGTAGAGTGCTTGCCTCACATTCATGAGGGCCTGGGTTCAATTCCTCAGCACCACATAAGCAGAAAAATCTGGAAGTGGTGCTGTGGCTCAAGTGGTAGAGAGCTCACCTTGAGCTGAAGAGCTGAGGGACAGTGCCCAGGCCCAGAGTTCAAGCCCCAGGACCAAAAAAAAAAAAAAAGGAAACCAAGTTACACTTCTGTAGTCCCAGGTACACAGTAGGATTGCTTGAGTCCAGAAGTTGGAGATCAGCCGGTATAACTACTGAGACCATCTTAGGAAAAAAAGAAAATCATCAGGAGGCTTCATTTTGCTCACAAGATACATGAAAATTTTATGAACATACCTTTCATTAAGCCTTGTTGTGTTTTTTTTTTTGTTTTTTTTTGGGTCCAGTCATGGGGCCTGAACTCTGGGCCTGGGCGCTGTCCCTCAGCTCTTCAGCTCAAGGCTAGCAACTACCACTTAAGCCACAGTGCCACGTCTGACTTTTTTCTTTTTGCTTATGTGGTGCTGAGGAATCGAACCCAGGGCCTCATGCGTGCAAGACAAGTGCTCTACCACTGAGCCACCTTCCCAGCCCTAAGCCTTGTTTTTATTTGTGCTAGGATTTCACTATGCTGCTCATGCTGGACTTGAACTCCTGACTGTAGTGATTCTCGGGCTGCAGCCTTCTGATTAGCTGGGACTCTAGGTACATACTGGGAATGTTTACTGGGCATCAAAACCAGAGCCTCACAGATGGGACGCAAGCACACTAACACTGAGTTACAGCCCACTGGATTATTTCGTGTGTGTATGAACCTGAGCCTCACAAATATAAGTACTCTACCACTTGAGTCACATTTCCAGCCCTATTGTTTGTATTTTGTTTTTGAGACAGAGTCATGTTATGTAGACCAAGTTGGCTTTGAGCTTATAATCCTATTCTGCCTTTGGGAGCAGCTGAAATTACAAATTTGCACCACCATGTCTGGCCTACATACCTTTATTTTCCCCCTTGGTGGTACTAGAATTGGAACTCAGGGACTAGGCAGGCACTCTACTTCCAAGTCAGACCTCTAGCCTCTCTTTATCATTGTCATTGTTATCATCGTGTGTGTGTGTGTGTGTGTGTGTGTGTGTGTGTGTGTGTGTTTGAGCTCAGGGTCTGGACACTGTCCCTGAGCTTTTCTGTTGAAGGCTCATGTCCTACCACTTCGAGTCACAGCACCATTTCTGGCTTTTTAGTAGTTCACTGAAGATAAGAGTCTCATGGACTTTCCTTCCCTGGCTGGCTTTGATTCGCAGTCCTCAGATCTCGGTTTCCTGAGTAACTAGGATTACAGGTACGAGTCACTGACATCCAACTTATTATTATCTTTCCCAACCCCACCTTTTTGTTGTTGTTGTTGTT
>NW_012272747.1:0-1947 GCF_000151885.1 Dipodomys ordii
AAAAAAAAAAACCTCACAGTCTTCAGATAAGACAATGTAAGGATAGTCCCACATGAATGTATATATGTGAATGTATCTGCATATTCATTCACATGTGGGAAGGATACATAACAATGAAAGATAATGTTTCTAACAGAGGTAATATAAACACTTCAGGAGCAAAGAAGAAGGGACATAGTGGTCTGAACACCTGGACTTACACAGAAGGTAACAGGTGGAACCTACTTTGAGAACTAATACTTTCTGCTCCTTTCCCTGGGTTTGGCTATATAGACCATTCTAGGCAGAGGCGAATGTAGAAGCAAATGAAGAGATTCAAGGAAGTAAATTTGGAACGAGAATGGTAATACATTGTTACTACCAAATTGTGAGGAGAAATCAGAGATGAAAATATGGACTATCTTGAGGCCTTAAAAGTCAGGCAAAGAATTTAAATGTAATACTACTAATAATGCAAGATAAAGTTGGCATTTTAAAATTATTAATCACTATACATTGTTGCCTTTAACAGAAGTTTAAGATTATCTCCTCTCTCATCTTTATTCAAAAAAAAAGAGTTTATATTATTAAAGAAGCATTCATTATAAGAACAATTTTCTAGCCGGGCGCCGGTGGCTCATACCTGTAAGCCTAGCTACTCAGGAGGCTGAGATCTGAAGATAGTGGTTCAAAGCCAGCCCGGGCAGGAAAGTCCATGAGACTCTTATCTCCAATAAACCACTCAAAAACCAGAAGTGGTGCTGTGGCTCAAGCAGTAGAGCGCTCGCCTTGAGCTGAAGAGTGCAGGGACAGCGCCCAGGCCCATAGTTCAAGCCCCACGACAAAAAAAAAAAATTCTCTCTTCCCCCTATGAAGCCAGACAGTAACATGTACTTGAGCATGAGAGAAGCAAACAGAACAGAAACAGCGAGCCTATAGATTGTTTTCATATTAGGATATTGAGCCCTAACTAGCTTAGAAAACAGTGGTATTCCATGTTCATTGGGCCAAACAGTAAGATTTCTGTATTTGTGCTGTAGATTGTAAGTGACAGGGATTGTATCTCTATTTGGAATTCACACACCAGAAATCAGAGTGATAAAAGAAAAAGACCAAGTTTGAGTGAAGGTTATGACAAAACCTTCATAGAGAAAAGTATACATGACAGCCAGGAAGTGAACACTTTGATTATGATAACTATTGCATCCTATTTCTCTTAGTTGTAAATCATTCCAAATCTAGCTGCTATGAAGCACACAATGCATTATTACTGACTGCAGTCACCTTGCTGCACACTTAAAACTCCACATATTTCTTCTAATTTGGGGTTTTGTACTTGCAAAATGACCTCACCCCACCCTTCTGCTTCCTCCTCTCTCCTACTCTCAGCTAGTCACCCTACAGTGCCATAGAACATTGCAAACAATGTGACAGCTTTATCTAATCTGTCCGTCCCCCCCCCAGCGCCCTGCAGGGACCATCCACCCACAGGAGCCCATAGTGACCAGCTTCCCGTAGGGGTCTACAGTGGTCACTCCGTTATCTACAGGATCAACTTCTTCAGATTCCATAGAAACATGATGTCCTCAAGTTCCATCCATTTTTCCACCACAGTATGACTTCCTTCTTATGACTGAATAATATTTCATTGTGTCATGTTTCATAACCATTCATTTGTCAACAGACACCTCGGTTGATTCCCTGTGCTGTGGTGTGCCCTGGAATGCAGATGTCTCTTCAATACACTGATTTCATTTCACTTTGATACACACCCTATAATAGTAGGACTGCTGTATCATATAAGAGCCCCATTTAGGGCTGGGAAGGTGGCTCAGTGGTAGAGCGCTTGCCTTGCATGCATGAGGCCCTGGGTTCCATTCCTCAGCACCACATAAGTAAAAAGCCGGAAGTGGCGCTGTGGCTCAAGTGGTAGAGTGCTAGCCTTGAGCTGAAGAGCTGAGGGACAGC
>NW_012272748.1:0-2766 GCF_000151885.1 Dipodomys ordii
GCTCAAGTGGTAGAGTGCTAGCCTTGAGCTGAAGAGCTGAGGGACAGCGCCCAGGCCCAGAGTTCAGGCCCCATGACCGGACCCTCCCCCCAAAAAAAAAGAAAGAACTAATTGCTTAAAATATACATAGGGATGAGTTAGGCCTCCAACAGATTTCATGGAAGAAAACCTCAGGGAAATTATGAGCCTCCCAAGAAACAAGATGAAAGAATGTGAAGAGGGTTTGGTGTGACATGTCTGTTGCTCACCCTGACTATGCCTCCTTCTTTCTCACCTCATACCCTTAACCTAGGCTATTTTCTTTTATAACATACATAATTTATGCTCTGAGTTCATGTATCTATAAATAATTAATGTTCTTCAGTCCTTAGTGTATACAGTAAACAGAGTGGTACACATGTATCCCCACCCATTTGATGAAATATCTTTATATCCGTCAGTAGCAGCTAACTTAGGAAGAGATAAAGATACTTTTCCCATGGATTTTGTAGTTGGGAATTCTGCTGTCAACAGTTATTTCAGTAAAGGAAGTGTCTATGTGTGTTGGCTTGAAAACTGACTATTTGATAACCACGAGCAATTTACTTAACCCTATAAAATGTAAGGTATAAAATAATGATAATAAAGTGTACTTAGGTGCTAAACATAAGTAACCTATCTGGCATAATGATCAGTGTGCATGTGACAATGGATAAGTTTCATATTCCATTTTCTGCTGCTACAGCTGAGCACCACAGATTGCAATTTGTAAACAATAGAAGTTTATGTATTTCATTGTTTTGAATGTTGACAAGTGCATAGCGTGGCTCCCATGTGCCAGGGACTTTCCTGTTGTACCATGACAGGACAAAAGGGAAACAAACATTTGTAAGACAAGAAGGTTAAACTACCCTTTTATCATCCCTAGCCATTTGCTTTTTTTCTCTTTTAAAAATTATCTTTAAGTAGCTGTACAAAGGAGGTGCCATTTAACAAAGCAGTATATAAATACAATGCATCTTGATCCATTCTGACCCTTTTCAACGCACCCCTTTCCTTTTCTTAATTTGGTGATATATACAATAAATTCTTGACTGCATTTTCTCCCTTTCTTTTTCTGCCTCTCTTCCTTGGTCCCACTCCCCTTTAGCAGAAACCCAGCCCATTTCCTGGTACTTATTTTGTTGGGCTAGCCTCTCTATTTCCATAGTCTCTCTATTTCCATAGAGTCTATTACGTTTCAGTTAATTCACTTGTACCACTAGCATACCGCCCATCATGTTTACTTATGCACTTATAGGCACATTCTCTGTACCACAGTGAGGGAAAACATGCAACATTTGTTTCTCTGGGTCTGGATTACTTTATTTTATATATATATATATATACATAATTTGTGTTTAAACATAATTTATATATAAATATATATTTATATATCTATGTGTGTGGACTTGAAATATTTTCATTTCCTTACAAATGATACAATACCATTCTTATGGATGATTAAAATTCCATTGTGTATATATACCACATTTCTTGATTAATTCATCCATTGAGGGGCATCTGGACTGATTCAATATCTTGCCTATGGTGAATAGTTCTTCAATGAACATGGTTGTGCTGGTTAGTCATTGGTTTTCCTTCTTCCACTGCCTTGGTAACTGGTCCATTCCTGCCATGTTGGTCTAAATCCACTGATGAAACCAGGTGCTTCATGATCTAATAAGCTCTTAATTGCTCTACTTCTTAGTACTATTACAATGACAATTCACTTCAATATGAGTTTTGGAGGGAGTATTGAAACCATAGCAGTAATTGTGGTTATTTTAGTAGTGTATAAAAATGACATCTATTAGGATGATGTCAGAAGAAACATCATCAATTTTTCAGCTTAGTGTCTACATGGCTTTCTCCATTTCTTTTTTTACAAAGGTCTATTATGAAATGCTACTGACTAGGATTTGGGGTGTGTTTGCTAAACTATTTAAATGTTACAAAAATAAAAGTTAAAAAATAAGAAACTTCATAATCTTTGGGTTTTTTAAATTTTTTTCTCCTCCTAGTGTAGTGTAGTAACCACTATAAAACAAGGTTTGGACATCTGAATTGGAAGTCCTATGTGCAATTCATACTCACTATATCTAAAAATGAATTTAACGTTTCATATCTCCTCAGCACATCTCTCCTTCCTTTTTTTTCCTTCTATTTAAAAAATTCCTTCTCAGTGCATATATTGGTTATCTCTTATTGTAGGTGATGCCTAGAGAATGCCTGTGCAATTATGAACAAAAAAATAGTTAAAATTCCCACTCTTGTATATCTTATAACCAAGCAGAGAAAACATTAAATAAATGTATTACATAATTAACAATATCAAAATAGAGTTAGAGAGGGCAATGAAGGAAGAGTAAATACTATGCAAATAAGATGGAAACCCAGCTCAATCTGGGCAGTGATGAAAAGTCATGGATGGTAGACCTGAGAGGGAGAGGGGTATGGCAGAAAAGTCAATACACAGAAGGACCATAATTTCTCCCAGGGTTATGCACATTCTCATTTTTCTGTTTCATTTCAAAAAGAAACATCTTCTTCTCCATCACCCAAGGTTAAAAATCATCATTTATCGGGGCTGGGAAGGTAGCTCAGTGGTAGAGCGCTTGCCTTGCATACCTGAGGCCCTGGGTTCAATTCCCCAGCACCACATAAGCAAAAAGAAAAAAGCCAGAAGTGGCGCTGTGGCTCAAGTGGTAGAGTGCTAGCCTTGAGCTGAAGAGCTGAGGGACAGCA
>NW_012272749.1:0-2562 GCF_000151885.1 Dipodomys ordii
CTGTTGTTATTAGAGTTCTTGATTATAGCCATTCTAACTGGGGTGAGGTGGTATCTCAATGTTGTTTTGATTTGCATTTCTTTTATGGCTAGGGAGGTAGCAGAGCTTCTCCATGGCAGAGGACATAGCTAGCAAGATCACTAGAAAGCTCTCAGATTGGGAGAAGATCTTCACTAGCCATAGAACAGCAAGGGTCTCATATCTAAAATATACCTGGAACTCAAAAACTTAAATCCCCCAACAACAAATCTTCAGAGAAACGACTGCCCAATAAATAAGTGGGCTAAAGACTTAAAGAGAAACTTCTCTGAAGAGGAAAGTCCACAGACTCTTATCTCCAATAAACTACTCCAAAAAAGCCGGAAGTGGGGCTGTGGCTCAAGTGGTAGTGTGGTAGCTTTGAGCACCAAGAGGCTCAGGGACAGCACTCAGGCCCTGAGTTCAAGCCCCAGGACTTGTCAAAAAAGAAAGAATGTCTAACAACATGTATTTGAAAGTACGGATTAGCTTATTTTAAACCTCATTAGAAGATCTTGTCTTTTACTTAAAATGTTTAAGCCATTTGCTTTCATTTTACTTGTGATTTACTTCTAACATTGTATTAAATCATTCCTGCTTGACTTCTGTTTTAGCTTTGATGTTATATTAAATGGTTCCTATCTGACTTGACTTTTCTCCCTTGTCCTTTTGGTCTCCTCTTTCTGATTGAATCTTTTCTTTGTTATTGTTTTTATTTTCCTTGTGTTGTTTGTATTTGATTTTTAAAGATAGTCTCACTGGATAGTAAGAGCTGGCTTTAAATTCACTGGTTTGCTTAGACTGGCTCCCAACTTGAGAAGTTCCTGTTTCTGTTCTAGACTTTAAACTATTGGGACTGCAGGTTTTTGCCACCATACCAAAGTATTAAGTCTTACTCTCTTGTATGTTGATTACAGGAATAGTCTTCTTTTTCATTTCCTTCCATGCATATAGTTAGATGTCAATAACTATAAAGTTTGTGCACTTTTTACACAAAGTCTAAACTTTATAAAATAGCATATTCCTCTCTGAAAGTCTTTAGTTTCAGTTGATGGCTCAATTTATGTGACAAGCTAGCCCAGTATTTCATTTCTATCTTGATTCTCCTTTTAATATTGTATTGTTTGATCTGGCAAATGCATATTTTGATTTCTGTGTGAAGTTTCCAATATCTCTGTTCATTCCTTGTTGCATCTTATGTTTTAAATTTGAAATAATATTTTGTATGGCAGAACTATTTCTGTCACAATTTCTTTATAAACTTGAAGGTCTGCTGTAGTAAATATCTTGTTTTTTATTTTTTACTGTTTGTTTGTTGATTCGGAATTACTTTTGTTTCACTTTTATAACTGGAAGATAGGTGTAGAAATCAAGGTTAATGGCTATTTCCTTTTTATTCACTGATATATCACTCAGTAGTCTTTTATCTCTCACTGTGGCTATTGAGTAGGGATCAGGTGTATTTCTGTGACTTCTCAGGTTGTTGCATTACTGTTCTGTGGCTTCATTGCATGTAGGATAAACATTTGGAATTTTATTTCCCATTTTCTTTTCTTGACTGATATTCACTAGTGAATATCAACCATTCCTGGTAAATTCTTAGCTATTATATTTTTATTGTGAAAATACCATACAGAGGGGTTACAATTACATGAGCAAGGTAATGAGCACATTTCTTATCAAGCATTGTTGCCCCTCCTTTGTTTTTCCCCTACCATCCCTGCACTCTCATCTCCATGACTACACTCTCCCCAACTCCTCACTCCCCCCTCCCCCCCCCAAAGTTGTAAAGTTTATCAACATAGCATCTTGTACATCTCATTGTTGCAATGGGTCCACCTGTATCCCTATTTAAACAATTTGTTTTGTTTTTTCCCTTCCCCTCCCCAAATTATACCAACATCAAATACCATGGGGGAGGGACATACAAAGCAACAAAAAAATCGTGTGGTACCTTATAAATACGTTAGAAACAATAGCAAGTAAGGAAAAACCACTTGTGTCCTTATCTTGGGGTTCATTTTGCCTAACATCATCTTTTTTTTGGGGGGGGTCCGGTCGTGAGGCCTGAACTCTGGGCCTGGGCACTGTCCCTTAGCTCTTCAGCTCAAGGCTAACGCTCTACCATTTGAGCCACAGCGCCACTTCCGGCTTTTTTCTTTTTGCTTATGTGATGCTGAGGAATCAAACCCAGGGCCTCGAGCATGCAAGGCAAGCGCTCTACCACTGAGCCACCTTCCCAGCCCCGCCTAACATCATCTTATCTGACCTTTTCTGCTTGTCTCAAACATATGCTAGTTATTGCAAATAAGGGAAACCATGGGACCTTTGTTTCTTTGGGCCTGGCTTACTTCACTTAACATCTTTTTTTTCCAAGTCTCTCCATTTCCTAACAAATGGGGCAATGTCATTCTTTCTGATGGAGGCATAAAATTCCATTGTGTATATATACTACATTTTCTTGATCCATTCATCTACTGAGGGGCATCTGGGTTGGTTCCATATCTTAGCTATGGTAAATAATGCTGCAATAAACATAGTTGT
>NW_012272750.1:0-1822 GCF_000151885.1 Dipodomys ordii
TTTATTTGTGAAGATACTGTACAGAGGGGTTACAATTACATGGGCAGGATAATGCATACATTTCTTACCAAGCATTGCAGCCTCCTCCTTTTGTTTACCCTTCACATCCCTTCCCAGCCTCCCCCCTCCCCCCCAATCCCAATCTTTCTAGCAGTAGACTCTTATCTGCAATTCACCACCAGAAAACCGAAGTGGCGTTGTGGCTCAAAGTGGTAGAGTGCTAGCCTTGAACAAAAAAGCTCAGGGATAGTGTTCAGGCTTTGAGTTCAAGCCCCACGACTGACAAAAAGAAAAAGCATCTCTTAGCCAGGTACCTGTGGCTCACGCCTGTAATCCTGGCTACCCTGGAGCCTGAGATCCCAAGATTGCAGTTTGAAGCCAGCTTGGGTAGAAAAGTCTCAGATTCTTATCTCTAATTAATCGGCAAAAGCCAGAAGTGTAGGTATGGCTCAAGTGGTAGAGAACCAGTCTTGAGCATAAAAGCTAAGGCAGAGCGCCTTGGTCTTGAGCTCAAGCTCAAGCTCAAGCTCAAAAGCACCCCAACATGTGCTTTTTTTTTTTTTGTCCTGTCAATTAGGAACAATCGTGGGCATACTTAACACTTCATTACTTAGTTCCCAGTCTGGAAAAGAGTTAAATTCATTGTAATAAAACAATTTACAACTAATTTATAAGCAATATTCTCAGATCTCTTAAGGATCCAATGTCCCTCTGTCACACTGGGAAAATGGCAAGGAAATAACCAGTGAGCCTATTTCTTACCAGAGGAGTACAAGAGAAGTGGTCCACATTCAAGGGGTCAACTTCCAGCTCCAAATCAATGCTATCTGCATGCTTCGTGCTGTAAGGGATAGCACCAAAGGTTACCATACCACTAGCCCATGGTAAAAGGAAACACCAGGATATTATAAACCCACAAAAGTGAAAACAAATTAGGTATTTCACCTCCTAATGTGAAAAAAAAGTGCTGGCTTTTGAAGGTAGTTTGGACTCTGCCTGGTGGAAGCCCAAAGGAAATAAAAAGCCCATGTTTAGGTAGTATTTCACTCAGAGTCTCTTGGACATAAGCTCATAAAACTCCCTTGGAAAGGCTGAGGAGGAAGTCCTCTGTTCCTAGGCCATAAAGCTTACTGAATGGTCAGAGCTCTCTCTATGAGGGGAAATGCAGCTGATGAGCGGAGATGACCTGTTATCTGCACTCCAGCCTTACCGCCACTTGATGAGGGTCTGGATCAGGGTGGCATAGCCCTGGGCAGCAGCCAGGTGTAAGAGGGTCATCCCACGGAAAGTCTTCGAATGGATCAAATGCTTGGACTTCGCCCAGCAGGCGCGGCTCATCATCTTCTCACAGACAACAACCACACGACTCTCGAAGCAGCTCCCCAGGGTCCCAGGCCCAGAGGCACACTACCCGTGAGAAGGAAGACGTTAGGACCCATGAACCAGAGGCCCTTCACCACACAGGGGTTGGAAATGGAAAAGACAAAACACTGAACACAAGAGACATCATGAAAAAGAGAACAGAATGGGCATCGTTTCAGCTCAGGACGTAAGTGTTGGTTCAAGGAAATTTCCAATAAGTCAATGACCAGCAGTGTGTCAGAGCTTCCGCCCTGGGACACCACGCTGACGGGTCTGGGGGAAGTGTACACTGCCAACAAGAGAACAGGGCTCCAACTTCCCAGATGAAGCAAACATTGTGGGCAAGAAATTGTGACTGTCGGGCTGGGAAGATGGCTCAGTGGTAGAGCGCTTGCCTTGCATGCCTGAGGCCCTGGGTTCGATTCCTCAGCACCACATAAGCAAAAAGAAAAAAGCCGGA
>NW_012272751.1:0-1746 GCF_000151885.1 Dipodomys ordii
AGCATTTTAAAAAATGTATGTTCTCAATTTCCTTGCAGTAGGAGCATAACATGAAGTAAACTAAAAAAAACATGGATAGAACCAAAGTCATCCATTGCAAGATAATGAGGGGTTATTTGAGTGGCTAGTCCAGTATAGCAGGGGCTTTTCCCATCCTCACAGTATCTCATGCCCATATCTGACAAGGAAGAAAACAGAAAAATTAGCATTCAAACTAAAAATGCCTGTTCAAGTTCAGTGAAAAGACTTATTTTCTCCATCTGTCACAGTGTCACCGGCCCTGTGAATTTTCTAAATCACACCTCAGTTTCAGAAGCCGAGTCTTGGCAGGATGTAGTGGGTAGCGTGTACCCAGGAAGAATTGTGAGGAAGCCAGAGAAAACAAACTCTACCCATTCTGCATCTCAAACTTGGGTTCTGGACAGTCATCCTGAGAATTCTCTGCCAGAGAAGGACACAGTCATTTAACCCCCCACTTCCCACCAGTGAGGGACATAGATTCAGGGATCTTAAAGATGCTGGAAGGATTCTAGCAGCAGATCGATTTTTTTTTATGGAGAATAATAAAAAAAGAAGTGCATTTTCTGTCCAAGGAGGTGACTTGGGAATGATCTGTTCCAGACTTTATTCTGCAAGTGATTTGTCCAAGGTCACACAATTAGCTACAATCCAGAACTGGGACTAGACGCAGTATGTTTTCATGTTGTACCTTCCATGCAAGGTGTTGGAATGAAAATCATTGTCTTGGGGCTGCTCTTCTTGTGTGGGATACGGCATAGGATTCCTAGATGCGCAGTTCTTGATCATTGTGTCTTCTTTGGGGGTGACTTTGCCACATGGTAGGATGTGCTTGCCCAACTCTGCCAGCTACCTTGGGATGGAAAAACTGCTGTGTGAATGGTGCTTTGTACTGCATCCGTGAGCCTGCTAGTAGTCTTTATAACCAAGAAGTCCATAACTTGTAAATGTTTATCAGTTTGTATGCTATTTAAGCGCTCTTCTCTCATCTTTATATCTAAGTCCACATGCTCTCTTGTGGCCTCCCTATTGATTCATGTAGCTAGTACTCATCTACAACCATCTTCAGGTGCAAAGATTCTCAGCCGACAGGGGGAAGCAGGAGTCAGGGGTCATCCTCCCGCTTGGAGAAGCACTAGTTCAGTACAAACCATTTATTTTATATATCTGGGACTGGCAACTCCTAGATGTTCCGGCCTGGCTGCACGTCTGCTAGTCACTTGTTGAAGAAACCAAACCTCTTGTTCTGGACAGGATTAAGTGTAACAGATCTCCCTGAGCCACTGTTCATGCCTCATTAGTGTCTGTGATTGGTCTCAAGCCCCAGCTGAGCAGCTGCAGTGTTTAATCAGACAGGGCCAGCCCAGAGGATTCACAGGGAGAGGGAGTCCAGTACAATGAACAGTTGCCTAATGGTGCTACAGGCCGTGTAGTGGAAACAGCTCTTTTTTGTGAAGGTGCCTTGCTGTCTGCCTGCATCTTAACTGATTTAGAAGCATCATGCTATTGGCCTTGCAACCAATGGCAAACAGAGGCAATCTGATTTCTTTCAAAGAGATTAGTTATAACTCTGACCCTCTCCAGGCTCAATTAGTCACTCTTTCTTTATGCTCTAAAAGCATATTATTTGTATCTGTGGCTGGCAGGTGATATGAGTCATTTTCACTTTCTGTCATGTGGATAATTTGAAGAGGATTCAAACTATTAAAAAATAGCATTTTAAAAAAT
>NW_012272752.1:0-1071 GCF_000151885.1 Dipodomys ordii
AGTGCTTGCCTTGCATGCATGAGGCCCTGGGTTCAATTCCTCAGCACCACATAAGCAGAAAAACCTGGAAGTGGTGCTGTGGCTCAAGTGGTAGAGCGCTAGCCTTGAGCTGAAGAGCTGAGGGACAGTGCCTAGGCCCAGAGTTCAGACCCCATGACCGGAAAAAAAAAAAAAAAAGAAATATATGTATAAAAAAGAAGCTGAGACCCAAGGATCGCAGAGGGGCAGTGCCCAGACTGACCGAAAAAAAAAAGGTAAATTTTATTGTAAGAAAATAAACTTTTTAAGATCAAGTAAAAATAATAATTGCAAACAACTTTTTTTGTGCCAACACAAGGGCTTGAACTCAGGACCTCACACTCTCAACTAGGCTTTTCCATTCATTGTTGGGGATCTAACACTTCAATACAACCTCTAGTACTAGCTTTTTGCTGGGTAATTGGAGATAAAGAGTCTCACAGAATTGTCTGCACAGGCTGGCTCCAAACATCAATCTTCAGATCTTAGTCTACTGTATAGAGCTACGATTATTATTATTATGAGCCACCAGTGCCTGGTTAAACAATTACAGTCCTAGAATCAACTAGTACGAAAAGAAAATGAATAAGCAAATACATGACTGAACTCCTTCCAACAGATAACAAGTAAAACCTCAGGGAGCTTTGGCAAGATCTAGACTAATTGATAGCAGGTCTCCTAACACAATGCTTTGAGGCTGGCACTGAAGCTGGCACCACTTCTAGAGTTCTGCCAGGACACAATCATTATATAATAATATGAGACAGTGCCAAACTTGAGGTTATTCTACAAGTTACTGACTTGGACTTTTCAAATGCATCCATTACATAAAATTTACACCCAGGAACTGATCAAGATTAAATAAGATTAAAGAGGCATGAAAAACAAATCCAACAATCCTACATTGTTTTTATTCTACAAAGACTTTTATTGAGACAATCAAAAGAAACCTTAAGGACTGGGAAGGTGGCTCAGTGGTAGAGCGCTTGCCTTGCATGCATGAGGCCCTGGGTTCAATTCCTCAGCACCACATAAGCAGAAAAAAGCCAGAAG
>NW_012272753.1:0-1707 GCF_000151885.1 Dipodomys ordii
TTTTTTGTCGGTTGGTCGTGGGGCTTGAACTCTGGGCCTGGGCGCTGTCCCTCAGCTCTTCAGCTCAAGGCGAGCGCTCTACCGCTTGAGCCACAGCGTCACTTCCGGGTTTTCTAGTGGTTTATTGGAGATAAGAGTCTCATGGAGTGTCCTGCCCGGGCTGGCTTTGAACTGCCATCCTCAGATCTTGCTAGGATTACAGGCATGAACCACTGGCGCCAGGCTCTCTAGGCGTATTTTTTTTTTGTTTCATTTTATAGGTATATATTTAGACTATTTGTAGGAATGCTATTAAAACTTTGGGCATGACACATGACATCATTTTGATAAAAGATTCTAGGCCAAATTTCTTTCTTCCTTTATCTTTTTTCCTCTCATGTTGGGGTTTGAAGTCAGGACCATGTGCTTACTAGGCAAGTACTCTGCTACTTCAGCCATTCCCCTAGCAATCCAAAATTTTTTCTGTCATACTATATGATATGAAATTCTGATAACAAGTTAGCTTCTTCCTGAGGAAAATTTGGAATTTTTGTATTCAGCTTTGCTGTTGTCTAACCTGAAAGTTGGAATATGAGACTATAGTTTTATGGCTTACTTGATATGGGTTAACTTGTAATAGAGTATATACTAAGTATATATTACTAAGCACAGGATGTCAGTTTTATGAGAACTATATGATAGTATTTCTCAAAATCTGAATAAAGGCATTTGGAAAAGTGCCTACAAGTAATTTAATTCAAACTTCTAGATTTTCTATGTTTTTAAAATTGGTTTCATTTATTTTCACACATGGTTAGATTCCCTAATTTCTGTATTTGAATATAGATTGCTGGAAGACTATAATATTGCAACAGATTTGTTGTATTCTTCACAAGAATTATGGTAAACTTTTTAATGACTTTCCTGTAAAAGTGTTGTTGAAAATATTAACGATAGCATACTGTGCTTTGCCTTTCAGATATATTTACATGTGATTCAATTTTTTAAAAATTCACTGGTATGAAATGAACTCCAGGAAATGGGAAACTAAATTCACTGATACAGAGCAGCATAATGTGAGGCACATTGGCTGTCATCTCTTACCTACCTGTTTTACAGGTAAAGACATAGAGGCTGTAAATAGCTATCCTAGAAATGGAGTCTATGAAGAAAAATATTGACCTAGTACTTCTCTTTTCTTTTATTATTTATTGTAAGGGTGATGAACAGCAGGGTTACAGTTAAAGAGTAAGATAATGAATACATTTCTTTTTGAACACTGTTACCCATCTCCCATTTTCTCCTGCTTTCCCTTACTACTCCTCTCTTCCCAAGCTATAAAGTTCATTTCCAACATAATGTCTAGTGAATATCGTTGTTGCATTAGTTCACCATTTGTCCTGCTGTTTCTGTGATTCCCTTCCACGGATCAGATAAACTCACATACAAGACAAAGGGTACAGAAAATTAAAAACAACAAAAAATAGAAATAACTGCAAACAGAACATAATAAGAACCTCTTGTTTCCAATTCTTGGAGTTCATTTTGATATGTTCCATCATATATGGTCATATGCACTTAGCAATTGAGCTATTGTGATCCCCTGCTAAGAATGTCATAGACATATTCTAGTTATTACAAATGAGGGAAACCATGCAACCTACATTTCTTCAGGCCAGCCTTGCTTTGAGATTATATATATATATATATATATATATATATATATAT
>NW_012272754.1:0-1466 GCF_000151885.1 Dipodomys ordii
GGTGTGGGAGGGGCCAGCAGTCCTGCGGTGTGGGAGGGGCCAGCAGTCCTGCGGTGTGGGAGGGGCCAGCAGTCCTGCGGTGCGGGAGGGGCAGCCTCTGCTCAGCCCCTTAGCTTGGTGAGACCTGACCTTACAAGCCGAGTGGGCACAGAACAGGGGAGCCCCAGCCGGCCACCCATGGGAAGGACTTGGCTTAGCACTCCGTTTGATGTAACCGTGCCTCTGGGCTTGTCACTGCCGGCCCTCCAGCTGTCGGAGGCCTTGTGGTCCCTCGGGGATTGCGGGGCGCCCCCAGGGGTGGCCCAGCATGGCCTCTGCAGGAGTCTTCCCAGTCACTCCTGCCAGGTGCCGGTACTGGGGCTTGAACTGGAGACTGTGCACTCGCTTGGCTCAGGGATGGTGCTGTACCACTCAAGCCAGTGCTTCCGTTGGAGAGCAACGCCCGGTTTCGCCCCTGAGGGTCAGGGTGGCTTGTCACGTAGCCATGGCCGTGGCTGTGCCGGCTCTCTTCACCAGCCGCACGACTCTCCTTCCTCTTGGTGTGAGCCGCGAGGCTGGGGAGAGAGTGCCAGACCCTGCGGTGTTACTGCCTCTTGTTCACCTGTTTCTTGGAAAGACTCAGAACCTTCCTGAACCTCCGAGGCAGCCCTGGCGGCTTTAGTGGTTTGAGGCACATGTTTCCTGGTGTTCAAGCAGAAAACAGGCTGGGCTGGCAGCGTGTGCCCTGGGGTGCAGCCACAATCCACACAGCATCCTGGCCAGTGCCCAGGCCTGAGGAGTCGGCGGGGGGGGGGCGGGGGGAGGCAGAGGATCCCAGGTTCCAGGGCAGGGCCTCGGGGTGATGCCTGGAGCCCTCTCCAGGAAGGGCTGGGCAGACCCCCGGCAGGGATGGAGGGCTGAGCCCATCCCGACCTTGCGGGGAGGAGGCACCCCGGCCTAATGAGGTGAGCAAGCGGCCTGGGGATTGGCTGGACAGCCCTGTGTGGCTGGCCCAGTTCATAATACTAGTTTATATTCTGTCGCTGTTTTTCCAATTAAACACAGGCAAAATCTGAAAGTGTTCGGTTCAGTCTAAATCCACACAGCTGAGGAAGCCAGGCTCTTTTTCTTTCTCATTTCTTTCTCTGAATTTTCACTGAGGGGCTTTTATCTTCCCCTTAATCCTACCATTTCTGTCAGGACATAATCTCTTTCTCAAATTTACATTTTAATTACAAGGCCAGCTGAA
This sequence comes from Dipodomys ordii, assembly GCF_000151885.1. Lineage (NCBI taxonomy): Eukaryota > Metazoa > Chordata > Mammalia > Rodentia > Heteromyidae > Dipodomys > Dipodomys ordii. The sequence goes on from NW_012272754.1 coordinate 1,229, forward strand.
CTAGGTAAAATCAATAATGTCAGCGCTCAGCAGCCTAACTTTGTGCGGAGCCCCAGCCTCTCCATTTCCTCCTATCGATTTATCTCTCCTACACTGTCTGCTTTAGTGCTTCAGGCAAATAGGTGCCACTTGGTCAATTTAAACAAAAAAAGGGGATTTGGACATTTTTATGATTCTTTCTAAAAGCGTCCGTGGGAGGAAATCTGAGCCATGAATCTGTGCTGCATGCCTCGGGCGC